>NC_051289.1:25130761-25430761 GCF_015220745.1 Sebastes umbrosus
GCAGCAGGAGCCCAACGCCACCATAACGGAGAGGATAAGCCTTTTTACTTGATCTTTTATCTGTTTATTCATTTATTTTAAGCCAACATAGGCATGGCCTTTTAACGAAATTAAGTCACATTCACTCACCTCACTCAGTAGCACTCTGCACATTCTACACTTACCTGTTCTCGTTGTGAACGAGCCAGTTCAAAGAGCCGGCTCTTTTAAGTGAACAATAAGAGCCGGCTCCCATCCGAGAGACGTTTTAAAAAAAATATTTTTTTTTATTAATTCAAGGCAGAATGATAGGACGATCTTCTCTGCGCCACGGGCACTCCATGCACTGACTGTGACTGAATGTAGTGTTAATGATGTCCGTGCGACCAATCAGGTGATGACAGAGAAGGATCATACCATCAAGCAGGGAGGGCCGGGGGTGCGCGGCGTGCTGACGGTCTACAGGTACAGAGCAAGAGAAAGGAGTGCGGTGCGCGAAGTCTTTTTTTTTTTATGTATTTATTTTTTAAAGGGACTATTTGTAACTTTCAGAAATGCTTCTTAACAGCGACACCTGTGGCCGTGAAATCAACGAAAGTCAGCGTCGGGCTCGCGCTTGCTCGCTCTCAATATACCTGAACGAGCATCACTCAAAACAGTGAGGCGACACAAGTCAGCTAAAACCACAATATCACTCTATATTTCAGCTGCTTGGCAGTAATGTTAGCTGACCAGACGAAGGTCTCTCCATGAACATGATTTAGATCTGATCCTAGTGTTGGCTTTTCCTGCCTAAGTGCAGGCTGAAGCAGCGGGGCTCTGCAGCGTGTCTCCCTGCTCTCTCCTCCCACAGCCGGAGAGAGCAGAGGAGACACCGGCACCCGGTCGGTAACGAAAGGGTAACGTTACTAGCTAAGGAGCTCCGTCACTTCACAAGACACGGGAAACCTCTGTTGGTCTGGAGGAGCTGCAGCATTTTTTTTCTGCACAAACGTCCACTGTGCATTCACTAGATATTCTCAGAGCTAAACTAACTCTTCTGCAGTGAGGAGTGAGCGCGCGTTTACGTCTAGAGGTGGAGCGAGACAGCGAGGACGCACGCGCTCTCTCTGAGCGAAGGCAAGCAGGCAGAGTTGGAGAGGCAGCGGCCACACGCGAACGCGCATATGTGAGCGCGCATGTGTGACGACCCGCTACATTTATGCGCGTACAAAGTTACAAATAGTCCCTTTAATTGCCACTATAACGCTTGTTAGTTTTATCCTCATTTTATTTTATGTATTCAGTCCAGTACTGCAGCCTAGCCAACTGTTTTAATGCTGTTTCCTTGTCCCTCTCCACAACACTGCACTCTGGCATATTAGCCCCATTTAAACACTGTCACAACCTTCTGTTCTACTTTTTATTTTATATATTTATACATTTATTTATTTAATTATTCATTTATATATTTTCGCACACACACACACACACACACACACTAAACACTCATACATCACCCAGTAACCATGGCAACCGGACCCCGATCCAAGGAAGAGATGCAGAACATTTGGACGTCAGCATTTGCACCAGAAAAACAAAAAAATAAACTCTCAATAGAAGGAAAAAGTCTACACCCATCACAAAAACCCCTCCATCCCCCCAAAACTGAAAAACACCAACAAAAAGACCCCAACAGGACCAAACCATCACAGGAACAAGACAATCAGCAGAAACCCAGACAGCCCCAACCTTTACCTGCAAAACTCCCCAAAGACCCACGCCTGTACCGCCGCGAGCAGCTTGCCAACAAATCCAAAACCATCCAAAACCGATCACCCTCAGTAGACAGTTTCATCAAAGAAACCCTCAAGTAACTGGATTCACTACAGCCCATCACACCACCAGGGGGAGCTACTGCACCACAAACTACCAGTCACAAACCACAAGACACCAAAGCACCAAAGGAAACACCAGGGGCCTCATGTTTAAACGGTGCGCACGTACTAAAATGTTGCGTACGCTGTGTTTCACGCTCACGACGGGATGTATAAAAATCAACGTGACAGGAGAATGTGCGGACCGTGCCGCAAACTCTAGACCAGTCGAGAAAATGTGCGGGCCATCCCGCAAACTCTGTCATTTGGCAGCGTCAAACTACAAAGTACTGAAACTCGCCAAATGTGTAAAAATATTTTTCCACTCAATTTACTGAGCTTTGTTTATGAAGTGAGATTAAAAAGAACACATATTTCTTCACTAGTTTGAGCATAATGTTTAACATCAGAATGGCACAACAAAAACACATTTAAACTAATTTCCCTGAGATGACATGCCTTAACCACCATGCCAAAACCAACATCGCAAGTCAACTGGAAAGTTGTCTCTGTTTCTGTTACACAGAGATGTTAAAACACCTCAAGGACTGCAAACTTGCCGAGGCGCACAGACATCCATGACGCACGGGAAGTGAGGCGCACAGACATCCATGACGCACGGGAAGCGAGGCGCACAGACATCCATGACGCACGGGAAGTGAGGCGCACAGACCCATCTCCCCTGGGAAGAAGAGGAATAAGTCACGTGTGATGCGTTATGAAGTTGACAAGGTGTAGACAATTAGATGCAGCCTATAAAAGGCTGCGTAAACATGATGGCAAGTACTTGCTAAACAATGGCTGCTTTGGCACTGCTGGAGGACATTGCCAATGGCAGAGTTCGGAGGGAGCGTGTGTTTAGGGATCACACTGACCTGTTGGCCCAAGATGAGGAGTGGCTTATGAGCCGATTCAGATTGCCAAGAGTAATCATTTTACAGCTCTGTGCTGAACTGGGTCCAGCTTTGGAGAGGGAGACTGTGAGAAATCACGCCTTGCCATTGCCAATCCAAGTCCTCACCACACTCGGGTTCCTTGCAACAGGAGCTTTTCAAAGGGAGCTGTGTAATCAGTCGGGTATCTCCCAGTCATCGCTGAGCCGCGCCATGCCAGCCGTATGGGTCGGCCTCATCCGTATGTCGCCAAGATACATAAGATTTCCCTCCACTGTGGCTGAACAGGCAAACATTAAAGTGCAATTTGCAGTGATGAGCCGATTTCCAAATGTAATCGGAGCGATCGACTGCACTCACAATGCTATAAGGGCACAATCAGAGAATGAATTTGCTTATGTTAACGGGAAGCATTTTCACTCCCTAAACGTGCAAGTGATTTGTGATTCGCAAATGTGTCTCACAAATGTTGTGGCACGGTGGCCTGGTTTAACTCATGATTCATTCATCCTGCGGAGTAGTAGTGTTGGGAACAGACTTCAAGCAGAGGCTGTGCAGGATGGTAGGTAGGTACTAGGTAATGAATACTGTTTGTTGCTCTTAAATAGAAACTTGATTCTTAACTGATTTAAACTACTTTTTGGCCATGCGTAAAACGGCACAGGGACACCTTCAAATGTGTATATGACATGAGATTATGGCAATTCTCTCATAGAAATGGTAATCTACAAACTGAAGCTCAGGATGGATCAGTACCGGCTGTCTGGGACCCACCTTCAATCCTGGAAGCTGTAACTTTGTCATGTTTAAGTTGTTTTAGTTTCTGTTTATTTAGCAGACTGTTTGGTGACTGGTCTGTCTGTCTGCGTTACAGCTATGATGAGTGTGTGTAGATTTACTCAACAGACTCATGAGAGAAGCTCATATGAAAAACAAACAGTCCAACTGTATGAATGTGTGTAGATTTGATTACCAGAGTTAGTGAGTGGGCGAGCAAGCAGGGAGAGAGAGAGAGAGAGAGATGCTGTGAGCTCAGAGCAGACAGCTGTTGATCAGAGGAGAAATTAACATCTTCTCTGTAACGTTAAGTCCCGACCTTGTAGAGCGATTAAAAGACATTACTACGTGAATACTGGCAGCTTCTGGCTAAATAATACGTAAAAGTTTACTAAAGTCTAAGTTGCTAGGTCTAGCTTTTGGTCATCTGAGTGACCTGATGCTCGGCCCTGAACCCACCAGACTCTCCTCAGTCTCTGTATCCATGGAGACCAGGATGACCACTGTGACCTGAGAACTCTATTAGTAGCTGACACAACTTCACTCTACAACAGGTATGGGCAAACTACGGCCCACGGGCCGTATTCGGCCCGTTGGGCTTTTTAATCCGGCCCGTCGAATATTGGTACAAAATTGTCCAAATTATAGTAAAGACCGCATTCATTTTGCCTTTTTCCTGCAATACCCGGCGTTTCAGTTGATCCCACTCCCCAGTACGAACACTCTAATAGCCCTTATTTAAAAAATTAAGATCTATTTCGACCTCACTCTGACCGTCACCACGGTCTTCACCTTGAATGAAGCCATTCTTCTTCCTATCTGCGAGACCATAATATCATTATAATATTATTCTCCTCTTGGAAGCAGTTGCATAGTTACTTCTTTCAGCTGTTTTGCAAGTTAAGTTTTCTGTTTCACCCTTCGTACACGTGCGTACACGAGTGGTGTTATTTATTTATATAGTGGTGCGCCGAAAAGGGCCCACTGTGTGTTATAGCTCACCCGGTAGAGCAGGGTTCGAATCTACCTTTCGGCACTTTTTAATTAGCCAAGGTTTTTGCTTTGTGTTTAAAAGGACGTTTTCATTTTCTTTTTTCATAAATTACTGTTTTTCCCTTAAACCTCTGTGCGCAGTAGGTGGGATTGGTTTAGAATTGCCACAACCAAACTGACACCAAACTTTGATGCACTAGCAAAAAAGGGTGACCAACAACACTGTTCCCACTGAAATTAAATGTAAGTTTTCTTTACTTTTTAGTTAATGGCTTTTACTTGTAATTTATATTAGTTCACACAAACACTCTCCATCCATCCGATACTGGCCCAGCCAGTCTGTCAAGAAACCCTTTACACTGAAGGAGGACACGATCTGCACAGTTTACATACAAGTCATGGCTTTGCTACTTTTGGAATTATGTGTGCCCAATTTATAATTCAGTGTTATTATTGTGAATAAAGATGTGTATTTTTAAGGAGGGTTTTTGTCATTTTTAAATTTACTATTAATGATCTGGTGGTGTTAGATAAATATAACATGTTCTTTCACAAAAGCTTTATGTAATTACACTGTTTAAACAGGTGATATGAACAATTCATTTAATTAATGTCATGCAGGTACAGGTAGTAAATAGTGACTGTAAGCAACACAACACATTTCTGTTTCACAGTCAAACTTTATTTGAGTAGACAGAGGACAATATTTATTATACACAGCATTTTGAACGTGAACAATTAACCTGCAGCTTTGACAAACATTTCACAGCATAAATATGGCAATAACTGTCTGACAAGTAAAACTGTTACTCTGAAACATGGACACACTACCCTATAAGTCCTCCCAGTACCTGCTGATACTGTGGTTACTGAGCAGTTTTTACATAAGATCAGTAATTCAACCTTCAGTTATGTTGACAGAGACAGGATAAAGTCTATTTCAGCTACGGTGAGTGTAACGTTATCCGGTTTGTAGTCATGGTAATACAGAGACAGCTTCTACAGTAAATAATATACCATTACTCTGAATACTTTCATACGTTTATCAGGTGTCTTTTACCAGAAATAATGAATTGACTACTGTTTCACATCTTCTATTTTTCACAGCTAATGTTTTCTCCTCCTCTGGGATGATTCTGTCGGTCATTTCTCACAGATGGACCTGTAAAGACAAATGTAAAACAGAGTGTATGTTTACGGTTTACAGAGTTTATGCAGAATGTAAATACTGAGCTAACGTGACAGAGCTAAAAAATAGCATATTTACCGGTGTTACGGTTTATCAGGCGACCCTGTTAACTGGCGACTTTCAGCCGAATGAGTCTGTGGTTGTCGTAGTTACGGCAGCTGTTAAAAGCAGGAAGAGAAAAAAATGTCCCTTTCAAGTGGTCCACTGCTGGTTTCACGTACCTAGGTCTAAATCTAATATCGCCAGATACCCACGACTTATGGAAACTTAACTTTGCCCCTGTACTTACTACAGTGAAACAAGATCTGATTCGGTGGCATGATCTTCTGCTTTCACTTATTGGTCGTGTTAGTCTGATAAAGATGAATGTACTCCCTCGACTTCTATACCCTCTACAAATGTTGCCACTGAGCATCTCCAAAAAAGTTAACAAAGAGATCCTTTTCAAAATGTATCTGGCATGGTAAAAGACCGAGACAAAGGTTTAGTTCTCTGCAGTAGCCTAAAGAAAAAGGTGGTTTAGCGGTACCCAACATGCTCTTTTACAACTGGGCCTGTCACATTCGTACTCTTTGGACTTGGTTACACTCATATCTTAGGCTTGAAACTTGTGTAGACTCTTGGGCTTGCTCTCCTGAGTCCCTGTGGAGCTTGGTGACATGTAGACCTGAAGAAATTAAAATGAACATTAAGAATAACCCACTGATTATCAACTCTATTAAAGTGTGGCGGGAGATCTCTGAATACATGGATAGATGAGGTGTCAAATCCATGCTTTCTCCCATCTGTAATAATCAGGAATTTCTACCGGGCTTGAGGCTTTCTTTATTTCACTCATGGCGTGACAAAGGGATTCATGTGATAGGAGACATGTTTGAGGTTAATACCTTGATGTCCTTTCAACAGCTTCAAGACAAAATTAATCTCTCCAAAGATCACTTTTTTGCATATTTGCAATTGAGGCATTTTGTTAATTCACTTGCAAGGCCTACTGAGGACATCTCCATCTACAGTCAGGCAAAAAAGTTTATCCGTGAGCAGAAGGGTTTAAATCACGGATTATCCGTTTTCTATTCTGTACTTTACTCTCATGATAAATATGATACGACCAAATTGTCACGAAAATGGGAGGGTGACCTGGGTAATGAATACAATGAAGAAGACTGGCAGGAGGCAGTGCACCTGGTGCAATCAACCTTCACTTGCAACAGGCTTGCAGAGATTATATAATATACAGTAATATAAAGGCATTGTTCCAGTAGAGATGGTTCCTAGTCCTCTAAGCAGGACTCAGTCCACAGTAGAAATACAGACTGCAGCTGTTATTCATGTACAGGTGTTTGTTAAACAGGTAACAGGCTACAGAGAGAAACACTGCTGCTCTGCCACTGATAATAACTTTAGTGTCTTTATTAGTATTAGATCAGTTCAGACATAAACAGCTGTTAAAGTCGACTGACAGCTGATCCTGCTGCTGTCATCAGAAACGGACCACGCTTCACGTGACGCTTCACGTGACGCTTCACGTGACGCTTCATAGGAAAGGACGTCTCATGTCTCTAAAAACATATTTCCTCTTTCCTCTCTCCTCGTGTCTCTTCCTCGCCTCCTCCGCTCGCATCTCGCATCTCGGCGGGACTAAGTTGCGAGGAGAGGAGTCGAGGAGAGGAATCGAGCAGTATAAATTCAGAAATGGGAAAGGCCTTATATTTCCTTGTTTCCTCCAAGGCCTATTGAAGGAGGCTGGGTCATGCGTCATCAACGCGTCATATCTTTGAGGTACAACACATGCGTAGTAAGTTGAACCCCGTTCCAAGACCCGTGTCCCAGCCTCCTTCAATAGGCCTTGGTTTCCTCTCTCCTCGCATGGTTTCCTTGCGTCTCTCATGCTTCCCTGGTGGGAGGGACTAAGACGCAAGGAAAAGATGCAAGTGAGGGAAACGTGGATGCAATTAAGAGAATTGGGATTGATCACAGCTTTTTGTCACAAGTAAGTACACATTATGCAGAATGTCCCAATTCAGAATAATATATAATATATCACTGGATTATAATGAATGATTTAGATGCATTGATGTGTAAACATCACTAATGTTACAGCTGGTAAGGGTCGAGCTCATTTCAACTATACTGCTGGGTAGCTTAATCTATGATAATACATCATAATTATTAGTTAATTATATATTAATAATCTAAATCTGCAAAAAAAAAAGATATTTAATATTGTCAAATAAATGTAGTGAAGTTAAAAGTACAATATTGAACTTCAATTGAATACTAAATTACAGACTTGTAAAATAAAATTACCAAAGTAGTTTATTATCTAAAAATTAGGGCAATAGAATATAACATGAATTGCGATTAATTGCATGATTGTCCATGATTATCACGATTAATCGCAAATTAATCACACATGTTGTATCTGTTCAGACACATTTACAACGTCAGTAAGGCACAGCATAGGCCCTATGGATAACCTTGAAATAAATCGGTAGGCCATAGACATTAGACCATATTGAAGTCCACTCTGGTCGACAACCGTAAGTCACAAGCTCTCTATCGCAGGTCTTCATCGCGACAACACATCGGTAGTTATCCCAAGTAAATGATTATAAAATCTTGAAACCAAACCACAAGAGCTTGAAAAATAATTCCCTTTTTTCCCCCAAACTTCAGTGAATCACTTTCAGAGTGAAAGTCCACACAGGCTTCAACGATGGAATTTCTCATTTAAAGATAACAATAGGTAATATAAGTCTCCAAAACAGCCAGCTATTATAGACATCCATCATCACACTCCACAGTTTCTTTCTTTTGCTTCAGCTTAAGTTCAGCTTTTCGGAAAGGTATGGATCCACCTCAGGGAGAGCATCGATCAGAACTTTGCTGGCTTTAGTTCCCTTTTTTTTTACCGTGTCGATCAGTTTACGTGCTTTATCTGCCCTGTCTTTTGTACTGATGTACTGCATTTCATCATCGTTTATAACGTGATAGTGAAGGAGTATATCCAGAAGCTTGTTCAGATTAGGATCAGACAATCCCTCTACTAACTGCTTTCGAAGCGACATCAGCATCTCCTCTGCAGGGGCGCTGTCCTTTGCTGCGACGCTGTCTTCTGGTGGGACGCTGCCCCCTGCTGGGACGCTGTCCTCTGCTGGGACGCTGTCCTCTGCTGGGACGCTGTCCTCTGCTGGGACATTCCTCTGAGGAATTTCCCTTCTTAGATCTGGGAGATAACCAAAAAAGACTTTTGTTTAAAAAACAACAATCACCTTTAAAGAGCAATTCAACTGAAATGAAACGTCATGTTTTTGTACAGCAACATGTCTGCTCTGTAAATCAGTTGTTCTGTGTTCAAAATCAGAAACCAAAAGGGAGACATTCATATTTTATATTTTTGGGTTTCATAATTCTTCTCTGTGGTGAGTGCATGATCTCCCCGTGTTGGTGTGGGTTTTCTCCGGCTTGTGTGTGTTTATGTGTGTTTGTGTGTGTGTGTATGTGTGTGTTCGGTAGCACCCATTCTGCAAACAAGGATGCCCCGTGCACTCGGCTGTGTACATACAGTACACACAGCATGTGTGGATGCATGTGAGCACGCGTTTATTTGTATGAGCCTCGGCGTCGGCGTCGGAGCGGGGGGGAAATGATGCATCAGGTCTGCAGCAGAGATAAAGCAGAGAGGGGAAGAGGAGCAGGATGGATGATAGGAGGCCACAGAGGCTCTAAACAAATGGCTCCTCCTGCAGCGGGCCAGCCTCAAAACTGAATCAGGGAGGACACAGAACTCACACAAAAGACACTTCTTAGAGGCGAAGACGCTCATTTTCTGCCTGATTCCAGAGGCAGAAGCCTTTTAGTTTATCTGCAGAGAGAATCAGGCCTCTGATACCAGACTGTGTCATTTCTAATTCCCTGTTTTTATAACTTTACTTTATCATACTTCAGAAAAGAAGCTGCTTTCTTTTTCTTTAATCTGCTTCAGTTTGCTGTTGATGCAAAGTCAACCCTTCCTCCAGGTTTACCTTTTGACCTGATGAGTTCAGGATAATGAACATTAATCTGTACAACAGTATATATTATATAGCTATATTCACTATTCGCTGTATTCACTCATTGCGTTTCGACTGCAGGGACCAGGGTCTAAATAAAGTTTCAAAGGATATTCACCCCCCCAAAAAGCCCTGGTGGGGCGGTAGTACTTTATTAAAAGTACTTTTAATGTTATCAAACAAAGAGAAATGTTCTCCTCTCGTCCTAAAATGGTTCTTGTTTATGAATGAAGCGGTACAGCGGCGCTGTGTTTGAGCAATCAGCGACGTTCATCCCTGCAAACTCCACCCCGAAAGCTCCTGTACTTGAGCCCGGTTTCCACCACAGGAACTTTCCCCCGGGAACTAGGAACCTTTTGACGGCTCTCGACTCATTTAAAAGAGAGAGAGATCACGAGGGCAAGCTGCAGTGTTAGAAAACGTTTATTTTTGATTGTGTTTCTTGGGTGAAACGGGCGACACACTGAACTGCAGGCTGCAGAGTGTGTTTATCACGTCATGTTGCTTTTTCATACGTCAGAAGACTAATTAGCCTAATCTTCACAGGTCTTTAGATCGCGGTGAGAACACAGAAAACACTGGGCTGAAGGAACCTTTTAGTTCCTTGAAAAGTAGTTCCTTTTGGTGGAAACCCGGCTGAAGCATCACATATTCTCTTTACTGTGAACTTTTGCTCATCTGATCAATATTTTTGCACAGAAATGTACAGCTCTCTCGTTCTGAAACAGTTCTATTCTACAGATTTGTTTTATTATTTTTGTTTTATACCTCTTGACGGACTAGTTTTATGAAAAAACTGTCCTCCCAGCGGTGCAATACTTCTCTAAAGATGGATGTAAATGCACTCCATTAAATGTTATTCTGATGCATTTATTAGAAAGGATGCCACATACAACCTCACCTAACAGCTTGTTGTGTGACAATCCACCGTGCTGCACGCCGCGGCGTCCTACAGGATAGAGTGACCGACCAGACTCGTGATCTCTCTTAGCCTCTTTCTCTATAGGAATCTTGTTAGCCGTCTATTTTGGCTAATACCGGATGCTAATCAGGTAAAACCACAGAGAGGAACGCCAACACACGCACACACCGTGTCTCATATACACAGCCTGTTGGCTCAATACTACTCTCCGTCCTCCTGTCTCCTGTCGTCTCCCGTCGTCTCCGTCCTCCTGACGTCTTAGTTTTGACCGCGGTGACCTGGGACGTCGCGTCACAACGTTGCAGACGTTTTATAGTCCTCATCAGGGAGATCGCCGTAACTCAGCGGCCTCCCGGCGAGCAGCGGCAGCAGCAACAGCGGCGTCTACTGTACATCTCATCTCTGTGTCTCCACACCATTGTACACACATAGCCTGTAGCCACGGAGGCAATTACCATGGCAACAGAGCGCCTCATCTCTGCAAGCAACGTGGATGCATTTTTATTCCCCACCACCACCACCCCTCCTCCTCCTCCACCTCCTCCTCCTCCTCTTCGTCCCCAGATAGTGTCTCAGTGAGAGCAGATTTGACAACACGACACGTCGTGAGATTTTTATCTATTGTTGGTGTCACAGAGTCATTTTCAGCCGGTAATGTCTGGTGCCTTCTCCTCTAATTATGGGCTGTTAGTGTGTGTGTGTGTGTGTGTTGGGTGGGGGGGGTACAGCATCAGCTGCTGAATACAGAGCTCCAGGGATGACGCATTTTTGTAGGCCAACCAGGAAGTGATCATCTCCCTGGTTCCCTCCACTAACAGCCAATGAGATGTTCCGTTGGGTTTTAGATTATTACAGAAAATCCGCTCTGTGACGAACACACGTTTATGATACTCACATGTTTTGTTCGGTCACATGACTTCTCGTCACCACCACTAAGCTAACGGTGGACTAGTGTTTGGCGTGATGACGTTTAGTCGTCTCATTTTGTTAGCAGCCGTCTTTTGTAAGACACATAAAGGCTTCAAAACTCAGCAGTGGGATATTAACTGACATATTTCCTGTGGTTGAACTAAAGGTTAAAGTCTCTTCAGCTTGTGTTAAAACCACACACCTGATTTCAGACATCTAACTAAAGACCCCTGTTCATTTTGACAAGGATTTTCAATGTAGTTTTAGTCTCAGGGCGTATCCACACCTGCCTGGTTTTAGTTGGGTTGAATGGAACCCTGGAGCGTTCACCCTCTCGGTGCGGTCCGTTTGGGCAATCGCACTCGGGTGCAGCATCAAAACAAGCGAACCGAGACCTCCTTGAAGGGGTGGTCTCGGTTCGCTTCCAAACAAACTGTGGTACGGTTCGGTACGCTCCGTTTGTGGTGAGAACATGATGTGACCTCGTTGCGGCCCAAATGGAGAAAGCATTGCACCTTTTTGGATTAAACCGGCTCCGGTAGCGAGCTGCACTGTGCATGCACACCAGACAACATTACTACAGAAGAGCCAACGCTTGCCCTCGCTACTCACATCAGTACTAAACAGGTGTAACGTCAGGCTGTGTTGAAGACCTCGGGCATACCTGATGGATCTTTGGAAATATGTTCGGCCAATGAGCATGTAACAGTTTAGGAGGGTTAATGCACGCCTCCTCCTCCGTCCTCCGTACGTCTTGATCGGCGACTCCAGTGCATCAACACATTGTTTTCCAGTCGCAGCCGCTCCTCATTCTCAAACTGTATCGTTGCCTTGAGTGAAAACGTGTTATTCGGTAAAAAGAAAAGTTGACCAGGGCGAAGATCAAGCCATGTAGTCGTCCCTCCATTGATGTGTTCTGGAAGTCTGCTCTTCTTTGTTTACTTCCGGGAGTTTTCCAACGTGGAACTTCTGACCAATCAGAGAGCAGTTTCTTTGTGCACCAACATTTTGGTCCGCTTGTAAATGCTGCCGTGTGAACACAAACCAACCTCCAGGCAAAATGGTAACAGTTTAGTCCCTGATTCAGACCAGAGCAAACGATCTACAGGTGTACCCTAACCCTAACCAACTACAGGTGTACCCTAACCCTAACGATCTACAGGTGTGAAAACACCCTCAATAGTCTCTTACTGGAGATTATAGTTTAAAGTCACATTTTAGTCTTTTTGTTTTGTTTTAGTCGGTTTTATTTTGAGTCTAATTTGAGTCAATATATCCTGTAGATATACTCTGCCGTGGGTCTCACAGTCAACAGACTGCGCACCAGAATAACCCCACAGCATGTGGACATGTTGCTATTCCATATATTTGCTCATAAAGCCAGCAGACAGGCTGTCCGCTATTACTAAAAACAACACCATTAGTTTGTATTGGTTATGTTTGAATGGGTCACACACATTGGTCCTTTCTAAATAGCCCATTTTAATCTTGTTATCTCTGTTAATGGTTAATAATCGGTTAACAAAGGGTCGGCTATCAGACAGAGAAAAAAGATCTAGAGTAACATTCCTTGTCTGCCCGAACAGAGACGACTATTTTGTCTCGTCTTATTTTTTTAATTTACGATGTTGTTATTATTTGGTCATGAAATAAAAAAGACATCAACGAATACTTATCGTCAAATCTTTTATTGACAAAATGAACACTTCAAAACCCGTTGACTTCAGACGAGGGAGCCGGTTTATTACTGGTAACCTCATTTATTTGTATTACTTTAAGTGCCCTGGGCTGATGTCCCCCTTTACATTACATGTATAGCACTATGATTCCATTAACTCTAAGGGAGGGTTTTCCTGTCTCCTCATGCTAAAACTCAACTGTAAAAGCACATTTAAAGGGATAGTTTGGATGTTTCTCAGTGGGGTTGTATGAGGTCAGTGTTTTACCTACAGTAGATGGATAGAATATTTTGCAACGGGAACTGAAAGTGAAACAAAGACTACTTTCAAGAGAGCTACCAACAAACCTGTACTCAAGTCTAGCGTTTAAATGTAATGTTTTTATTGTTAAATTTTGAGAGAGGCGTCTCGCTGTGTTACCGGTGACGTTGTCACGTTGTCACGTTGTCACGTTGTCACGTCACTGACCTACAACTCATCGTCATGATAATGACGTCAGAGGATCACCAGAGTCTGTAGGATTCATCCTCAGGAGGCTGTAGATATCTACCAGATGTTACGGTTATCCATCCGATATGGTTGAGATATTTCAGTCTGCACCATCAGCGTCTCCTCTAAAACCAAACATAGCAGACTTGTATCAGTGGCATCAAGTTCACTGTAACCAGCAGTGAGTGTCTGTATCACTAGTGTGGCTTGTTTCTCTTCACTGAGTCTCTCTCCGTTGTGTCCTCCAGGCTTCCTGCTGTTCAAGGACTTCTGTATGAATGAGATCGACGAGGCCATGCCACAGCTCAAGTTCTACGAAGAAGTAAGTCGTGTGTGTGTGTGTGTGTGTGTGTGTGTGTGTGTGTGTGTGTGTGTGTGTGTGTGTGTGTGTGTGTGTGTGTGTGCGTGCGTGCGAGCGTGCGTGCGTGCGTGCGTGCGTGGGATTAGAGGGCATCGTGGGATGGGTGAGAGATTAGGCCTGTAATCCCGCTCATTCTGGGTTTTAGCCCTCCCAGGAAGCGTTGTTTTGTTGCGGCGTTGACGATGACCTCATGTGTCTCGTGTGTTTCAGATTAAGGACTACGAGAAGCTGGACTCGGAGGAGGAGAGGTTGAGCCGCAGCCGGCAGATTTACGACGGCTACATCATGAAGGAGCTGCTGTCCTGTTCACACGTGAGGGCGCCGTCACGGCCGCATTCACACACAGTACACAGTAACGTTATTAAGCATAGAGAGCCAGAGGAAATGAGTCAAACTGAACAACTTAATGCTACGTCCACACACTCTTGTCACAGCGTAGGAAAGCACAACGCTATCGCCAGATGAGTGACGACTTTTTTCTCAAGTTTTCTGTAAGCAGTGTGGCGTTGAGCCTGGGGAGAAGCTACCTAGCTAACTAGCCAGCCAGCTGTCTCCTGGCGCTGCGTCCGTTCTCTACCGGCGAGCTGCGACCACACACTTTATGGCCCCATTCTGTTGTCACCATGACAACAATCAGCATTTTCTTTTGTAATAGTCGAACAGTTCAACGACCCTTCTACTCCTATTTCATATTTCTATGGTTTTCCCTCTACAGTTGAGTTAGATGTTAGATGTTAGATGTTAGATGTTAGATGTTGGATGTTAGATGTAAATAAATGATTTGGTGTCTGAATTATTCTGTTTTTATCTCTGTTATAAGTAATAATAATATAATATAATAGTTATTACTGAAGGAAAGAAGAAAGCATCAATAGAACAGCTGATTATTAACTGTTCAACAGTAGTGTTTGTTGATTTCTCAGTTGTTGTTTTTTTTATCAAGTTGACATAATTCCTAAATGTTGTCCAGATGAAGTCACAGACTTGACCCCAGGATCAGTTGATAATATAATAAAATAACTGTACATATGATTTACTAACTCAAAGAAAGTGGATTTATTGTTAAGTTAAACATCCGAGCACATACTGGAACCCAGAGTGATGATGGGAAGATCCTCACAGCTCCTCTACCGTCGTCCGTCGTCCATATGAGTGAGCTGCTGTCTGAAGAGAGGAAGTTATTAAACACAGATATTAGTGTTGTTGTTGGTGGTAGCGTCCTGGTCATGTTGCACTAGGGGACTGTACATCCTCACACACAGAAAACAGAAGTGAAAATACTGGTAAAGCTGCATTTTTTGTTTTGTTTTTAATGACCCTTCCTTTTTATTTGTTCTTCTTTGTCTCAGCCATTTTCTAAGAAAGCCGTGGACCACGTGCACAGCCACCTAGCAAAGAAACAGGTTCCCCCGACTCTCTTCCAGGTAAAACTACAACCTTTCTACACATTTATCACATATTAATGTTATTGTGCAATATACGGATATTATTTTTCAAAATAATATTTGTATAACCTGAAACAGTAAAAGAATAATGGAATGAAAACAGCTGAACTCTCAGCACAACAACTGATTTGATCGCCGGTCAGTGTTGGTCGACAATGACTGACTAGAAATACTGTACACTTCACTTATTTTGGTACTTCACACCCTCAACACATGTGAGGGTATGAATTATACACACACACACACACACACGAGCTTATATTGGGCTTATATACTATGACTTTTTAATATTTTTTTTAATGAAATACTATATACTATGACTTTTTTAAATATTCTTTTTAATGACATACTATATACAATGACTTTTTAATATTTTTTTTAATGACATACTATATACTATGATTTTTTAAATATTTTTTTTAATGACATACTATATACTATGACTTTTTAATATTTTTTTGAATGACATACTATATACTATGACTTTTTAATATTTTTTTTAATGATATACTATATACTATGATTTATGGGAGGAAACCGGATCACCCGGATTCAACCCAGCAGACAAGGGCCGAATCACTCAGCCACCATGTCGCTGTGGGGAGGAGGGAGAGAGTATGGAGGGGTGATGGTAGGAGGCGACCACGTCACTGTGGGGAGGAGGGTGAAATCACTTCACATAGAGCAGGTAGGGTGTAGGTGTAGGGAGTAGGGGTTGTAGGGTGTAGGGGGTGTGGGTGTAGGGTGTAGGGGTGTAGGTGTAGGTGTAGGGGGTGTAGGGGGTGAAGGGGCAGGATGGTCAGAAGGGGGATGGGGGAAGAATGTGGAGAGAAAGGATGCTACTTCTCTCTCCTCTCTTTCTCCTTCCTCTCCTTCTTCTCCCTTTTCAAGTCCTCCTTCTCTTTTTTCTCCAGAGCCTCCTTTTCCTTCTTCACACTTTTCAACTCCTCCTTCTCTCTTTCCTCACTCTCCTTCTTCTCTCTCTTCTCTCTTTCCTCCCTCTCTTTCTTCTGTCTCTTCTCCTCCTTCTCCTTCTCCACAATCAGCTTCTTTAACTCCTTCTTCTTGGCATTCATCTCCTCCGCGGTCATCTGCAGTGCTCCCAGGTCAAGTTTCTGGTGGAGCTCCTGGAGGCGGAGGAGTTGTGCCTGGAGGTCTGTGGTGGTGTCGGTCTGGAGCCGGATCTGATCTTCCAGAGGGGCGAGCTTCGTTGACCACTTGGCCTCGCTCTGGAGGAGCTGCATCTCCTTCTCCTTCAGCTGGACCTCGCTCTGGAGGAGCTGCATCTCCTTCTCCTTCAGCCGGACCTCGCTCTGGAGGAGCTGCATCTCCTTCTCCTTCAGCCGGACCTCGTTCTTTAGAGTCTGATCTTCCAGAGCGGCGAGTTTCGTTGTCCACTCGGCCTCCAGAGCCATCTTGGCTGTCGTCATTCGGGTGATCAGATCATCCTTTTCCAGGACGACCTGGCTCACCTTCCTGTCCGACTCGTCCTGCAGAGATTTGACCATCAGATTCTTTTGATCAAGTGCAGATTGGAGCTCTCTCTCACAGGTCTCTCTGATCTCCCTGTTCTCCTCCTTCCAAGCTTCACAGGCCTTTATACACTTTTCAGTCCAGAGCTGTTTGATCATCACAATCTCATTCTGCTTTTCAAGCAGACTTTGACTGAGAGAGTCGGTCACCTCCTGTTTCTCCTGCTCCTTGGTCTGCAGGTCGTTCTGAACCTGTATCAGGATCTTGTTCTTCTCCAGCTCCCAACCGGACTCTTTGGCGGCCATCTGCTCCCTCAGGGCAGCGTTTTCGGCGGCCAGCTCAGTGACCTGTTGAGAGTCCTTCAGCTGGTTGCTGATAGTCTGTTTGACTATCATGATCTCATTCTGCTTTTCAAACAGACTTTGGCTGAGAGAGTCGGTCACCTCCTGTTTCTGAGCCTGTATCTTGATGGCTCTCTGAGCCATCCGGATCTTGTTCTTCTCCAGCTCCCAGCGGGACTCCTTGGCGGCCATCTGCTGCTTCAGGGCAGCGATTTCGGCGGCCAGCTCAGTGTTGTGCTGATGAGAGTCCTTCAGCTGGTTGCTGGGAGTCTGGAGGAGTTGAACCTGGAGGTCAGGGTTTTGCTTGTCCTGTCCTTTGAGGTCCTTCTGGGCATCTTTCCTGATGAGTCTCTCTGACCTGAGAGCCTTCAGGATCCTCATCTTCTCGTCTTTCCAGCTGGACTCATTGGCGGCCATCTGCTCCCTCAGGGCAGCGTTTTCGGCGGCCAGCTCGGTGACCTGTTGAGAGTTCTTCAGCTGGTTGCTTGGAGTCTGGAGGAGTTGAACCTGGAGGTCAGGGTTTTGCTTGTCCTGTCCTTTGAGGTCCTTCTGGGCTTCTTTTCTGATGAGTCTCTCTGACCTGAGAGCCCTCAGGATCCTCATCTTCTCATCTTCCCAGCTGGACTCATTGGCGGCCATCTGCTCCCTCAGGGCAGCGTTTTCGGCGGCCAGTTCGGTGACCTGGTGGGAGTCCTTCAGCTGGTTGCTGGGAGTCTGTTTGACCATCATCGTTCCACTCAGCTTTTCAAGAAGACTTTGCCTGAGAGAGTTGATCACCTTCTGATTCTCCTGCTCCTTGTTCTGCAGGTAGATCTGAACCTGTGTCAGCATCTTGTTCTTCTCCAGCTCCCAGCGGGACTCCTTGGCGGCCATCTGCTGCTTCAGGGCAGCGATTTCGGCGGCCAGCTCAGTGTTGTGCTGGTGAGAGTCCTTCAGCTGATTGCTGGGAGTCTGGAGGAGTTGAACCTGGAGGTCAGGGTTGTGCTCATCCTGTCCTTTGAGGCCCTTCTGGGCTTCTTCCCTGATGAGTCTCTCTAACTTGAGAGCCTTCAGGATCCTCATCTTCTCCTCTTCCCAGCTGGACTCCTTGGCGGCCATCTGCTCCCTCAGGGCAGCGGTTTCAGCGGCGTGCTCAAAGTTCTGTTTCTGGACGTCCATCAGGGCTCTCCTGAGATACTGCATCTCCTTGCTGGGAGCCTGCTGGGTAGCGGCTTCAACCAGCTCTTGGTTAAGTGACTGAAAGACACAAATGTAAAGGTTGAGAAAACAGTCCCGTCCTAACGTTGGATCACACAAAGAGACAGTTGAAAGTACTGAAGCCAACTCCATCTGCTTCTAAAGAGCACTGTGAAGCTACTTTTTCTGAAACGCACTGATTCAGTTGGTCACAAGAGTCTAGCCAAGTTCAGCCTCACACCACAGAATCACATCTTTCTACTGTTTCCTTTATACTATACACACAGAACACCATTTATACTGTCAATAACTTCAGTTTCAGATCAGTTTTTTGGAGATCAGGTTGATCTAAAATCTTTTGGTGAAGCTTAGAATATGTTTTCAGTTCTGTTTTTTGTTAATTTAACTGTAAAAAACAGCCCTGTTTTAGTCCACATACGTATCTTATACTGCTCATGCATTTGTCAAAAGTTTAGACAAAAGATTAAAAAGCAGATGAAGATGTGGGCTGGCCTAGATCAGTGTAACGCTGAACAAAGTGTGTTTAAAGGCCTAGATCAGTGTAACGCTGAACAAAGTGTGTTTAAAGGCCTAGATCAGTGTAACGCTGAACAAAGTGTGTTTAAAGGTGTCTGGCTGAGAAGATCTCACCTCGTTTCTTGAACGGACGATCTTCTCCATCGTAGCACAACGGAGGTGTTAGTTGTGGTAACGGAGTATAATACAGTAGTAACGCTGTACGGAGTATAATACAGCAGTATTATACGAGGACAATACAGTAGTAACGCTGTATTGAAGTAGCTATAGCAGGTATGTAGTAGATTGACTAACTGTCGCTCTGGTCACACGCTCTGTTATCACTGAGAGATGCTTCTCTGGTGAAGGTTCGACTATAACTGAGTTGTTAGACTGCAGGAGCTTCTACTGGTGCACACACAACATTCTAGTGACTTTATGATGTCACTAAGCCACATTCTGTTTAATGTGATGTCACTAAGCCACATTCTGATGTGATGTCACGTTTCAGAATGTGATGTCATGTTTCAGAATGTGATGTGATGTCACGTTTCAGGATGTGATGTCACATTTCAGAATGTGATGTGATGTCACTTTTCAAAATGTGATGTCACATTGCACTGTGGTCACATGACTTCTCCAGACGGAAAAACTGAAAAATGGAGGTTCAAAGTTTTTTTTTTCATTTATCTATATATAAAAATGTAATACAATAGGTTCATAAACATGTTCAGATTTTGTATATTACAAAAGATTCTACAAATGTATTTTACAGTATAAAAATAGTGAGCCATGCTCACATTTGCTTTATTTATACTTTGTATTAATTCCCTTATTTATTTACTGTTCTGTTTAATTTTCCCTTTTATTTATTTATGTTTTTATTTTTGTTAATGTTTTGCATTTTTTATTCTATACTTATTTTAAAATTAATGTATTTATTTTGCTCAATTATCCCTTTGCATTTCACCCCGTATTTATTACCCCAAACTTATATATTTCTGTATTATTTTCTTTATACATTTCTAATAAATAAATAAATGCAAAAAAAATAATCAATTCATTTTAAAAAATCATAAAAATAAATAAATAAATAAATAAAAGGGAAAATTAAACAGAAGAGTAAATAAATAAAATAATTAATTCAAATATAAATAAATGAAGAAACAAATTAAAACAGAAATATAAATTTATGTCACATAACTGTATTATCACTATAAAAAAATTTTTTTAATCACAATAAAAAAAAAATGTATTTTGGCTTTTTTATAGTAAATTAATTTAGTCGTATCATATTATGGTAAATAAGTAAAAGATCATATTATGTAACTGCATTAGGTTGGCAAATCTGTCATCATCACTTTATTTATGTTGACGAAACTGACGAGTTCTATTCATTAAAGAAAGTTGATTCAATAAAACAAATAGCTCATTTAATACACTGAATTCATTTATTCAAACTGAAGATTTTGTTCGAGGTTTTAGGAAAATAGTTTGTGAACCACCGGCCTGATGTTAACCGAACTTGAACGCAGCGTAACTCGTTTAATTGACATCATTTTGTGTCGGAAGGAGGCGGGATGTCTGTGAATTTGATTGGATAGAAATTCAAACAGGTTCACAAAAAGACTTTGTGTTGCTAAATGTATATCCATACGGTCAGCGGGTAGCGAGCTACTTGTCGGAGACCCCTGCTCTACACTATATAGCCTACCTGTTAAAACACACCCGATATGCCTGCTTGGTTGGAAACGTGTTTCCGAGACGGTGCTTTTCCTCCCGAGGTGTCGATTCAAGCGTGAACTTGTGTTTTACAGTTCAGAGAATTCAGTCAGACACAATAATATTCCTCCATTCTTGCCCTCCGTGCCTGGCTGGCTGCCCCGTTTCTATTCGCCACGCGGGGATTCGTCACAGCTGAACTTTGGGTGCGAGCTCGGGGAGTCAACATTGTTTTCAGATTCTCCCGATTCGTGCCGTTGGTAATTATACATTTATAGAGAGGAGCATAAATTGCCATAAAGGCCACCCAGGAAAATCAACTTTAAAAACAAGGGTTGTTTTCTTTCAGCTCAGTAAATCTAATCAACTATTTCTTCCGTCTGAAGACAACATGGCTCTTCTTCTGGAGCTCCTCGCTGACTACATGTCAGTGTTTCCTGTGTGTTTCTATGAGCCCCTCAGTGTCGCTCAAATGTAGTAAGGTGGAAACAAAGAGGCGTCTTCTGTGACGTTTCTGTGAAGTGAATTAACTTCAACACTGCATGAGGATGTATTCACACTCACAGTAACTGAGAGAAACCTGTCTGTCCCCCTGCAGCCATACATAGTGGAGATCTGCGACAGCTTGAGAGGAAAGATCTTCCAGAAGTTCATTGAGAGGTGAGGCTGGTGAGAGAGGTGAAGGATGGAATAGTTTCATCATGTCTTCACCTAATACAGTAAATTCACATTATATTCTGTGTTTTTTTTTTTTCTTCCCTCAGTGACAAGTTTACTCGTTTTTGCCAGTGGAAGAACGTGGAGCTCAACATCCATGTGAGTACACGCTTTAAACGTCACTTTCTCAACCTGTAGTTTGGTTCATTTGGTCCAGAGGTTCAGATGATCTGTATATGCATGGATAGAGGAGAGTGTCCAGGAATAGAAGAACAGTGTCGATGCATCGTGAGACCAAGCCGACATCAGAGAACTAGCGGTGACGAAGGCCGACTGTTGCGTCGCCTCACGTCTCCTTTGTTTTGGCCGACAAGTTGCATTTGAACACACCTCAAACACTGAAGCTGACGGCCAGTTAGCACGTACGTTCTGCGAAATAACTCTCCACACCAGCAGGCGGCGGTAATCTGTATCCATCATTCAGGAAAGGGCAACAGGAAGAGCGAGGACGGCGGATATACAAGCCGTTGTTTTTTCACACCACTCTCACTCAACACTTAGCTTAGACTTTTAAACCCATATTTGCAAATTAGCATCATTAAAGGTATGCCAAATTAACTAGTAGCAGCTCCTGTTTGCAGTGTACTCATGGATGTACAGACAACTATCACTGTGATACTGAAGAAAAGTTAAAAACGTGACTATTCTCAAGCCAGTTCTGTAATATAAGGAGCGTCTTTTTCCTCTGATTTCTAAGTGGATTTCTGGGAGTTTATTTGTGGTGGACGTCGGAAATTATGAAACCCTCGGAAAGTGTAATTCAAACTGAACCTAAAATGTGTGTTTCATGTCTGCGTGTTTTTAGATTTGACTGCGTTATGACATCTATCTTTGCCTCAGCTCTCTCGCCTCCGTATGAAAACATCTGGTCCAGACCAAAACACAGAAATAAAAGATGCACTGTTGCCTTTTAGTTCCAGTCCATTTCATGTTCACACTGACTTACTACAAATGAACCAAGAGGTGTAAACATTACATCATACGGGCTGACAGGTAGCTCATTCATTGGACTCAACCTGCATCATCAGGGTCAAAATCAGAACAGTGTTTTATTCATTTATCTTTGTATTATTTCCCTTATTTCTTTATTATTCTGTTTAATTTTCCCTTTTATTTATTTATGTATTTATTTTTAAATGTATTTCTTTTTGCATTTCTTTTTTTATTTATTTATTAATTAATCAGAAATATACACAGTAAAGAGAATACAGGAATAAATAAGTTTGGGGAAATAAATAAGGGGTGAAATGCAAAGGGAAAATCATGCATTAATAAATAAATACATACATCTTAAAATAAATATTAGAAAATAAATGCTAATTAATTAATTAATTAGTTTATAAATCAATAAAAAATAAACACATAAATAAATATAAGGGAAAACTAAACAGAAGAGTAAATAAATAAGGGAATTATATTTCTGTTTTATTTGTCTTTATTTATCTTATTAATTCCCTTATATATTTACTCTTCTGTTTAATTTTCCCTTTTATTTATTTATGTATTTATCTTTATGAATTTTTAAATGTATTTATTTATTTTTGCATTTATTTTTTAGTTATTTATTAATCAGAAATGTATAAAGAGAATACAGAAATAAATAAATATGCATAGCTACATAAATACTTACATTATAAAATAAATAATTAATTAATTAATTAAAAAATGAATAAAAATATACAAATAAATGCAAATAAATAAAAAAATGATTAAAAGTAAACATAAATAAATATAAAGGGAAAACTAAACAAAAGAGTAAATAAATAAGGGAATTATTGCGAAGATAAATAAATTAAGAAGCAAATTAAAACAGAAATATCAATTTTACATTTTATCAATTAATTAATGGCTACATTTATTTTTAATATTATTTTTGCTACATTTAATGCTACATTTATTTATTTGTTTATTTATTTGTTTATTTGGCTGGTTCAGTCCTCCATATCTTCGGAAGCAGACTATTCAATTTGCAAAATAAAATGACAAAATTCGCAGAAAAAAACAGCAACCAGCGATGTACTGATCCAATCACCGATAGCCGATAAACCCGTCTAATCGGACCGTACCAGACAGCTTTCACACCTGACTTTGTTTGAACAGGTTGTTTTGGGGTTCTTGTCTGTTTAAGTCCGTCCTCTCCTTCTGTCCATCCTCAGCTGACCATGAACGACTTCAGCGTGCATCGGATCATCGGCAGGGGCGGCTTCGGCGAGGTGTACGGCTGCAGGAAGGCCGACACGGGGAAGATGTAAGGACGCAGAATAAACGTCTGTAAAGGGACACGGTCAGGTCGCCGCGCCGTGACCTTTGCCAACGGTGTGTAACCTGTGGCGTTTTGTTGTCTGAATGTCAGGTACGCCATGAAGTGTCTGGACAAGAAGAGGATCAAGATGAAGCAGGGGGAGACTCTAGCACTCAACGAGAGAATCATGCTGTCGTTAGTCAGCACAGGGGTGAGTCGTACACACTCACACCTGCAGCTGCTTCACTACGTTCAGGAAACACTCAGTGTGTTAGAACTCAGAGGAGATTCATTAAAGAAGGTTGCATCACACAGTGAATTAATCAACATTCACTGACAGGTAATATACGAGCTGTTTATCTTACATTACACCACTCACGTCAGACTGGACGACCGGTTAGGTTAACACGACCGCATCATTCACACTCCTTCAAACTACATCAATAATATTACACACATCCCTCCATGTACGCACAGGTTAATGAGTCATACCTACAGTTATTTATATACATATAGTATATCCATTTCATCATTCTTTATTTATTTCTACTTCACTACATTTCAGAGTGACTTGTACTTTTTAGTTACCTTACAGAATAAGATTTTACATAAAAAAAAAACATGTTAACCTTATCACAATGAGTACTTTTACTGCTGATACTTTAAGTACATTTTACTGCACAATGAGTACTTTACTTGAGTAAAATTGTGAATGCAGGACTTGTACTGGTAATGGAGTACTTGTACGTTGTTGTATTTGTACTTTGACCTCAGTAAATGATCTGATGAAAACAGAACGAGTCAGTTTGTGATCTGGTTTAATCTCTCTGACTCTGACTCTCCGTGTCTGCAGGACTGCCCGTTCATCGTGTGCATGACGTACGCCTTCCACACCCCCGACAAGCTCTGCTTCATCCTGGACCTCATGAACGGTAGGATGACCTTTGACCCCGTCCTTGCCCCAGATTAAACTCCAGGCTGAGACACACAGATTGGATTACTCAGCCATCGTCTCCTACTTCCTCTTAAGGGTTTTTACCGGCGAGCGGCCGTTTTTCTGAGCTTCATGAGAGGTTAAACTCCCGATCAAAGCCCTGAGTCACCTTTTTAAAGCCAACACAGTCATCATGATACAGTATGAGGCTATAAATACAGCTCGTCGATGCACGTGAAGACGGAGACAGTCGGGGTGGAGAGTCACAGAAGGCCTCCCATCGATTCTCCTTCTCTCCCCTCTGAGAGGATTACCACAGCGTATTGATGGGTATTGATTCAGGTATCATGAGGTCATACTGACCTACTCTGTGTTGTGTATGTCTCTCTGTGTGTGTGTGTGTGTGTGTGTTCAGGTGGCGACCTGCACTACCACCTGTCTCAGCACGGCGTGTTCAGCGAGAGAAAGAGATGCGTTTCTACGCCGCTGAGATCATCCTGGGTCTGGAGCACATGCACAACCGCTTCGTCGTCTACAGAGACCTCAAGGTAGACGCACACTGGAGTTTACTCTGGCTCAGTCCCACTAATACACCGTTCTGCTGGGCCGGTTCTAGCCTGCTGTATTAGGTCGGGCTGGGGGTGCAGCTTGGGCGGTAGGTAGCCCGAAGGTTGCCGGTTTGAATCTCTGGCCAGATGGCACAAAACATCTCTGGCAGAATAACAGCTGGCAACCAGAAGTCAGGATCAGATGCTTAAGAAGCTCCTGCTATTGAGCCCTCAGGCCTCTCTCCCCCTTTTGGTGTGTTTGTGTACGGAGTGTTTGGACGGGTTAAATGCAGAAGATTAATAAAGTAGACAGGTACAGGTACGTCTACAGGTATACAGATGTTCTTCGTCCAAACGCACACTGAGCTTTGTGTCACAAAAACGGATTCTTTGCCTTCTAAGGTGCAGATTTGTAAAAGCTCTGGTTCCTTTGTGTCTGTGTGGGTGTGTAAAACAGAGACGTCCTCTCTCCGCATTTCATGCCTATCGGTGCTTTGTGTAATGAGCGTGCACCAGATAATAACAAAGATGGCGCACTACCGGCTGGTTTATGTTTTGTTAGCGCTGCTCGGACTAATTACTACTTTACATTTAAACTTAATATTACTGCACCAACTTCACAGACGAACGGAGGCGTCTGCTGCACCTAGTGTTATTTGGTCCACCTCAGCACCCACGAGTTGAAGCAGCGGCGTTGTGTGTGTGTGTTTTGACCAATCAACGATGGTCATCCCTGCAAACTCCACCCTGAAAGTTCCTGTACTTGAGCTTCGTTTTTACAGGAACTTCCACCCCGAAACTAGGAACCTTTTGAGGAGCTCATTGCATTTCGACTGCAGGGACCACGGTGTCTAAATTAAGTTCTTGGGACATTTTACCCCCAAAAAAGCCCTGATCGGGGGGTCGTACTTTCTGAAAGTACAGGGACTTCCGGGGTGGAGTTTGCAGCGATGACCGTCGCTGATTGGTCAAACAAACACACAGAACATTAAAGTACTTTTAAGAAAGTCCAACCCCGGACCAGGGCCCCTTTTAGGTGGTAAAATGTCCCCCGGAAGACCACAAATCTATCTTCTTATCTCGTTGGCTTCTTAATCTGTCAATATGAAGACACAATAAGGTCGATATTATTCATTATTACAATAAATTAGTTCTGTGTTTATATGAAAAATAAAGATATCCCTACATGCATTTTTGGCTACGGCCCCCTGAACCAACGCAAACTGCACCTGTTGTTACGTTCTGCACAAAACGTAACGTTGTGGCGGTACTGAGTCAGAAGACTGAAAAACAGTTCCCATCCACATAATAATATAAAATAAAATGCCTTCTTAATAATAATAATGAACAAATGCCTCTTCAATAATGAACAAATGCCTCTATATTAACAAACAATTAAGGAAACTGAAATATTGGTTTTGCTTTTCCTTTTACCCTCCTTTAAAGTTTTCCCAAATAAAATACACTAAAAGAAATGGGTATAAAGGGTTTCATTGAAAATCAACAAATGAATAGAATACAAAAATACAGCCTGCAGGCGTTAGGCTATTGTAAGGCAAGCCAGATCGTTGCACAAATAGTACCTAAACGTCCCAGTGCAGGTAACCCAATTGGTTGGCACTTAACTTGTTTCCCCAACTAGGAGAGTCAACACTCTCAACAAACAAAACACAAAGATCACAGAATCCCAAAAGGGCCCAAAACAGACCAGAGTTTCTGGTAAAGCTGATAACACATGTTGCATTGAGTGAAGGAGAGATCAGAATGACCCTGGGTGTGCAGTTTCCCTCCTCTTTTAAGCCCTACAGAAAGGGCGTCGTTACACCCTGATTGGCCAAGAGGGGAATGCACCAAGCTGCTCTCAACTATCATTTAAGAGCCAGTCCCCACACCCTGCGCAACAGGTGAACTGAATAAGCCTCTAATCACTCAGCAACTCAACCAAAAAAACACCAGGGAAAAGGGAAACAACAGCAAGCACCAGATTATTGGCAGCTGCCACACTCCTTCCCCCATATAATAAACACCGCCTCCAAGGTGTTTTACACACATCCTTTCGACAGTTATTTACCTTTAATACAATGTCACAAAAAACCCATAAATTCATCCTCATCACTAGTGTCACTGTCCATAAAAATGCGCATGACCGCCTCTCTCTCCTGAGCCTCCACTTCAACAGAGATTGGGCGACACTCCTTCAAATCACACACATTAACCACCCTTAGATCCTTTCCGGTGTCCTCACGCACAATCCTGTAATTCACAGGGCCTACCTGCTCAACAATGCGGTACGGACCAATCCATCGTGGGGCCAGTTTAGCTGTGTAATTTTTGGAAGCCTTGGAGACGGGATGGGCTTTCATCCAGACCCTATCCTTCATTTCATATGTGACATGTCGCCTGTTTTTGTTGTAGGTATGAGCCGGTTTCCTTTTTGCCTGTGCCAGATTGGACTCTACCAGAGCTTGGACATTTTTCAGCGCACGTGGGACCTGAGAAGAGGGCTCAAAAGCTCTGGCAAAAGGTCCCTTCAAAGATCCTCTAAGCAGCAACTCAGCTGGGGAAAAGCCGGTGGCTTCATTGACTGCGGAGTTCAGGGCAAAACGCAACTCCGGTATGAAACGATCCCAACTCTTATGCTTCTCTCCAACATACGAAGCTATCATGCTTTTTAGTGAGCGGTTAATACGCTCAGTCATGTTAGTCTGTGGATGATAGGCAGTTGTGAGTTTATGGACAACCCCCCAGCTATCACACAGCTCTTTGAAAACCTCTGATGTGAACTGAGGTCCCCGATCTGATAAGACATGTTTTGGAACACCCCAACGTGTAAAGATGTCCTTCCGCAGACATTTGCTGATTGTGGAAGCAGTAGCATTACGTAAAGGAAACAACTCAACCCAACGACTATAATAATCTACCACAACAAGTAATTGGGTGTTTCCCAGGGAACTGCGAGGCAGAGGGCCCATGAGGTCCAAACCAAGCATTTCCCATGGCTCCGTTACCTTTGTCTGCTGGAGCAAGCCAGCAGGCTTCCTGGACTCAGGTTTATATTTCTGGCAAATAGTACAAGATCTTACATATTCTGCGACATCTGTCCATATTTTCGGCCAGTATGCAACTTCACGAATCCTTTGCTGGGTCTTATATCGTCCAAAATGACCACTCAAAGGGTTATCGTGGTATGCATGCAAGACGACTGGACGAAGTGACTGTGGAACATATACCTGGTATAGGTCACCACGGTCAAGATGTTTGGTTTTCCTGTAAACCGTATCCTCCAAAATGACAAAACCGGAGTCTGCTTCACCGCCAGGTTTGTCATCAGTGAGCAGTGCCTGATATATTTTCTGGATGTCTGGATCACTCCTCTGGGCTTTCCAGACATCCTCATCAGTCAGAGGAAAAGGTACAAACTTCTCATCCCGTGTCAGGGAACGAGTGTACAATGCAAGGGAGGCCGGACCAGTGGCCCGCGACAGAGCATCCGGTGCGTTGTTCAACTTACCCTTACGATATTCAATCGTAAAAGAAAATTCCTGCAGACGCAGTGCCCAGCGTATAAGCCTGGAGCTAGCTTTATTGGTGTTAAAGACCCACAACAACGAAGAGTGGTCAGTGACAACAACGAAAGGTTTCCCTTCCAGATAGTGTCTCCATTTCTCCAGACTCCACACCACAGCCAGACATTCCCGTTCTGTCGTGGAGTAATTTTGCTCTGACCTTGTTAGAGAGCGGCTGCCATAAGCGATAACCTCTTCTCTAGAGGAAGTGTTCGATCTCTGAGCCAAAACTGCCCCTAGACCCGTAGAACTTGCATCGGTGTAGACGACAAATGTGTTACACATATCAGGGTGACCAAGGACAGGAGGAGAGGTCAGATGGTCTTTAAGACATTGAAATGCCTTCTGACACTCCTCTGACCACTTAAACACGACTCCTTTCTTTTTCAGCGCATTCAGGGGCTCCGCAATCATTGAAAAGTTAGGGACATAACGGTGGTACCATCCAGCCAGACCCAAAAACCTTTGAACTTCCTTGAGGTTTCTAGGCACAGGATAGTCACAAAGTGCTTCTGTCTTTGCTGGATCTGCCTGCACTCCCTCCTTGCTCACTACATGACCCAGGAATTTAAGCTCGGGACAACAGAAGTGGCATTTCTTAATATTGAGTGTAAGGCCAGCCTGCTGGAGGCAATCAAACACTTGCTGGACGTCATGAAAGTGATTCTGGACGTCTTTGGAATAGATTATGATGTCATCCAAGTACACCATACAGCACTCTCCTAGGCAGCTCCTCAGCACTTGAGTCATTAGCCTTTGGAAGGTAGCTGGAGCTCCCTTCAAGCCGAAAGGCATAACCCGAAATTGGAATAATCCAAAACATGTGACGAATGCCGTGAGGTGCTGGCTTTCCGGGTCCATTTCTACCTGCCAATAACCACTGTTGAGATCTAAGGTGGTGAACACAGCTGAACTTGCCAGAGATTCAAGTATCTCAGAAATCGTTGGTAGAGGATAGGCATCTCCCTCGCTACGTTCATTAACACGGCGGAGATCAACACAAAATCGGGGTGTTCCACCATCTTTTCTAGGCATCACTACAATCGGGGATGCCCATGGTGAATGGGAAGGTACAATGATACCCTGTTGAAGCATCTCTTCGATCTGCTCCTTAACCATCTTCCGCTTTTGTAGGGGTAATCGATAGGGGCGCTGGGTAACCACAACATCACTGTTTAATTTGATTTTATGTTTCAGCACAGAGGTACGGCCTAAAGTGGTGGTGCAGACCCGCGGGTTGTTTAGCAAGAGTTGGTACAATTTCTCAGCCTCCCTCCCTGTTAAACCACTGTCTGCAACAGCAGTATGGAGCAGACTGGGTAAGTCATCACCTTTAGGAATACAAGCTAGGTTACACCAGTCATCACTAACAGCAGGCAAGAGCGGTAATGTAGGTGGTAAGGTAGTATACAAAGCAACACTGCTCACACTCAGAACACCCCAACCATCGCTAGGGCACAGGACAGGCTGGAAAGGGAAAACCCTGGTGGTGTCATCACCAGCAAAAGAGTATACCTTGTCCCGGACGTTGACCTGGAGCCCACTCATGCTCATAAAATCTAAACCAAGAACTAATGGATACACCAACACATCTGCATCCAGTACTGCGGTAGGTACGAACCAACTGTTACCATGCATGCTGAACTCCAGCACTTTACATCCAATAGGATTTGCTTGCTGGCCATTCGCAAGATACATTGGTCCACCCTGCCATGATACAAGGGACTCATTGGGGCCTTTGATCTTATTCCACAGACTCACATGCAATAAAGTGTAAGTAGCACCTGTGTCCACAAGCGCTTTCCCATGACGCCGACGTACCGTGATGGGCACAACCAACTGTTTTAGACTAGTGGGCGGGTGAGATGGAGATCCCACCACACTAGTAGACTTTTGCTTCTGGCAGTTCTTGGCTGCAGGCTGACTAGCAACAGTAGCCATGGAACCTTTTTTACTGGACGCTGAAGTCTGTTTTGACTCTGACTTTTGCTGTCTACTGTATTTTGAGCTACCTGGGAAGACATGAAACTGAGGGCAGAACCCTGGTGCATGCTCACCATGGCAACGCCAACACAAAACCATTTCAGGTCTCTTTATAACCTTCTTTTCAGTTGTACCATTAGCTTTGTGAGATTCGTTCAGAGTTCTCCTGTACCTTTTCTGGTTTTCATAATCTACTTCTATTTGACTCCCAATGCGGATCATCTCATCTATGGAGGTAACCCGACCACGGAGCTGACATGCCAGAAAGGGATTCATAGCCTTCAATATTCTTTTTAAAATCTCATCATCTGTGGCCGAAGAGTGCCAACGTTTGATAAGTGCTTGAAAGGAGAAAACAAAGTCTCGTAGTGACTCATTTCTTCCTTGCACCCTGGTTCGAATCTGTTCTTCCAGAACATCAACATAGTCCTCGGGAAGAAAAGATGATAGGAAAGCTCTCTGAAATTCCTCCCATGAATGGATTTTCTCCCTAACAGTCTCCCACCAATCACGTGCAGAACCATGCAATACACTTCTCATGGTCGCTAGGATCTCACCATGGGTAAGTGGTTTCAGAGACAGGAAGTCACTGCATCTTTGCAAATACACCAAAGGATCTTTCTCATCCTGAGGCCCGCCATAGCAAGGGAAAAACATCTTAACTGGAAGTTTGCCATCAGTCACTCTACAACCATCATCCTGGAAAATTTCACCCTTAGGAGCAGCAGCTCCTGAGCAATCTGAAGGAACTCCCACAGGTGCGGAGGTAGGCAACAAAACCACATTTTTAACAACTGGAGAAACAGGATATGTGTGTGCTTGAGACGAAACTGCAACAGGTGTGACTGCTTCTTTAAGGACCCATTCCTCTCGCTTATGTATTGAATTGACCTGAGAATTGAGTGCACACTGTTGACGCACAAGAGACTCAAGGGTAGCCTGCACTGAACCCATCTGCTGTTGCAATGTATGCACCTCGGTCACCAGAAGTTGTACATCCTTGTTTTCAGTGACCGCGGATGTAATGGAGGTCATCAAGTTTTGACGGTCAGTAATCAGGGACTCTTGGAACTCAGACTGTGTTTGTTGTGCATTCCACTGAATGGCATTTATGCACTTTGAACCAAAATCCCTTACTTCTGCGAGCAAATGGTTACTTGCTTTCTCCACCACATTTGTTATGAGAGTAGTACACATTTTTAGAGCTTTATCGATGGGTATGCCCTTTGAAATGTTTGACAGCCACTCACGCTGCCAATCCACTGTATTTTTAAACACAAGTTTCATCGACTCTACAGCATTAGCAAAAATGACTAAATCCGAATCTGAGTGTTCCTGGGTGGGAGGAGCTACAGGAACTGGGGATGAAGGCGGAAGTAATAAGCCCTCTAAAGCCAAAAGAGGATGAGTGTCCACAGACAATTGTGGTTCTACTGGAGCATCTACCCATCCCTCTTCATCATCATCATCATCATCATCCAGTAAGTGCACCTCCTGCCCAACTACAGGCATATCCAAGCTAACATTTAAAGAAAGCTCGGATTCCAATTCCGCAAGCGACGGTTCCAATGCGGTCATTGTAATGTCTGGATCTTCCCAAGACATGATGGATGGTCACTAGTAATTATTTGGACTAATAGTCAAGCTACACTCCAAATACACATTTCAGAAATATACACTCAAATACACTTGCTAAATAGATATCAGAAGATGGGACACAAAACTAAATCTCTTTATTGAAAGATTATGCTTTGTGTTACGTGTCCCTTCGTGGTTGCCAATTATGTGGCGGTACTGAGTTCCCCAGACTTTAGTTGTTCAGTCAGAAGACTGAAAAACAGTTCCCATCCACATAATAATATAAAATAAAATGCCTTCTTAATAATAATAATGAACAAATGCCTCTTCAATAATAACAAACAATTAAGGAAACTGAAATATTGGTTTTGCTTTTCCTTTTACCCTCCTTTAAAGTTTTCCCAAATAAAATACACTAAAAGAAATGGGTATAAAGGGTTTCATTGAAAATCAACAAATGAATAGAATACAAAAATACAGCCTGCAGGCGTTAGGCTATTGTAAGGCAAGCCAGCTGTTGCACAAATAGCACCTAATCGTCCCAGTGCAGGTAACCTAATTGGTTGGCACTTAACTTGTTTCCCCAACTAGGAGTCAACACTCTCAACAAACAAAACACAAAGATCACAGAATCCCAAAAGGCCAGAGTTTCTGGTAAAGCTGATAACACATGTTGCATTGAGTGAAGGAGAGATCAGAATGACACTGGGTGTGCAGTTTCCCTCCTCTTTTAAGCCCTACAGAAAGGGCGTCGTTACACCCTGATTGGCCAAGAGGGGAATGCACCAAGCTGCTCTCAACTATCATTTAAGAGCCAGTCCCCACACCCTGCGCAACAGGTGAACTGAATAACCCTCTAATCACTCAGCAACTCAACCAAAAAAAACACCAGGGAAAAGGGAAACAACAGCAAGCACCAGAGAATTGGCAGCTGCCACAATGTTTCCTTTCTCCAGATGTTCAAACGCCAGCCTCCCCAGCTTCAGAAGAACTTTCCTGTCAGCCTTAGTCAGCTTCTGTGGACTCGTCTCACGTTCCTCACCATACTTCTGCTTCTTCCTCTTTGTCTGAACCAACAGGAAGTGTGAGTACATGTCAGTCAGGGTCTTGGGCAGCTCTCCTCTCTGGTCTGTAGTCAACATGTCGTCCAGAACGTTAGCAGTGATCCAGCAGAAGACTGGGATTAGACACATGATGTGGAGGCTCCTGGATGTCTTTATGTGTGAGATGATTCTACTGGACTGCTTTTCATCACGGACTCTCCTCCTGAAGTACTCCTCCTTCTGATCGTCAGTGAAGCCTCGTACTTCTGTTATCCTGTCAACACATTCATCAGGAATCTGATTGGCTGCTGCAGGTCGGGAAGTTATCCAGACGAGAGCTGAGGGAAGCAGATTCCCCTGGATGAGGTTTGTCAACAGCACGTTGACTGATGACTTCTGGGCGACATCAGACACAACCTCCTTGTTGTTGTTGAAATCCAGTGAGAGTCTGCTTTCATCCAGGCCGTCAAAGATGAACAGAACTTTACTGACAGCGAGCGTCTCTGCTGTGACCTTCTGTAATGTTGGATGGAAAACATGGAGCAGCATGAGAAGACTGTAATGCTCATCTCTGATCAAGTTCAGCTCCCTGAACGAAAGCAGAACCACCAGACTGAGATCTTGGTTTTCCAAGCCCTCTGCCCAGTCCAGAGTGAACTTCTGCACTGAGAAGGTTTTTCCAATGCCAGCGATGCCATTCATCAGAACGACTCTGATGTGTCCCTGTTGGTCAGGTAAGGCTTTAAAGATATTGTGGCACTTGATTGGAGCGTCATGGAGGATCTTCTTCTTGGAAGCTGTCTCAAGCTGCCTCACCTCATGTTGGGTATTAACCTCTTCACTCTGTCCCTCTGTGATGTAGAGCTCAGTGTAGATCTTGTTGAGGAGAGTTCTACTTCCTGTTTTATCCCTTTTAATTCCATCACACATTCACATATTTTCTTCAGACTGATCTTATGTTCATCTACAACCTCCTGCAGACCTCTATCTGCTGAAAGAGAAGGAAAAAGTTTGAGACAAAACAGAGAAACTTATTTTAATTGCCAACATGAAAATAATCAATATAAGAACCTATAAGAAGTAAAGGTTATAAAGTCATCATCCCTTCTTGAAGTCAAAACTAACATCAACGTGATTTCTACATTTCTTGTTAATAGTTTATATTTGTAAAGAGAAGCATCAGAAATGCTCATTTCTCTCTCAGCCTCTGACTGTGTGTTGGTGTACATGTTTGATTGACAGCAGAGGAGGCGGAGCCTCAGCTGCTCGCCAGCAGCTCTTCATCTAAACAGCTCACTGTGGCTGTTCCTACCTCCCTGTAATATTTAAACCTCATCAAATAATGCAGAATATGTTCTTGTCTCGTTGACCAATACACTGCGTTACCTAAAGCTGCTTCAAAATAAAAGCCCCCCGCTGGTGGAGGACTATTATGTGAAGCAGAAGGAGATGTTGAGTTTTCAGCTGTAAATAAATTAACCTCTGATGTGACTACAGCTCAGTTCAGTTTGTCCAACAGTAGAAGTGCATGTATTCATAATTTGGCACAACGCAGAACAGAAAACAGCAAAAGACAAAGTAAACAAATGTGCTGAAATCTGAAACTTACCAGCTGTGGGCAGACAGTGTTTTGTTAGCAGAGGAACTGAAGTGACAGGACCCTGTTAAACATCTAAACTAACCAATGTTGATATTAGATATTATATCATAACACTCTTTAAGATCTTTAATGTGCTGCAACTGACGAGCTAATTATCACTCTACTGTAGCCTGAAAACTGATGTTAGCAGTATAGCTTTCCTCAGTGGGTGTTTGTTTGGTCGCTTGTTCAACGTGTTGCTCTGCAGGACCAGACGTGTGTTTGTAAGTTAGAGAAGGAGACTTTAGCAGGAAAGCTAATGTGGGCTGTTGTTCAAAGTCTGTGTCTCTTGTTGTGTCTCAGGCTGCTGTCTGGCTGTTAGTCAGTGTGACTGTCTGTCTGTGATAGAACAGTGATGTTGTTGCTTCACACACAGTTTAATAGTTCTCCATCTTCATCTATGCAGATGGAGAACAAATAGCATTCTGATTGTTAATGCAAAGACGGAGAGCTATCATAAAAACAAAACATAAAAATATAAAATTATTTCTTTTGAGATCAGATTCAGTAAGGAAGTGATGCAGAGCAGATATGTATGGTGGAGCAGATCTTAAACAGTTGTCACAACAATAGTCAGTGTATTAAAACAATAAGTCCTATTTCCAGACATGAAGACATCATCAGACCGATCTACAATCTTACTTTGTACAGTGCCGGTCTGACTGGCTGTCTGAGGTCCAGGTCTTGTTCTGGATCTGGACATCAGCTCCTCCTTGTTCTCTCTGTGGAGACATTACTTTATTACTAAAATCATTTGTTGATTGTTGGTGAAAAATATCAAGAATTGGCCGATTATATCAAGAAGATCAGATGGTCACAGAGAAGAATTAAAGTGTTGTTACTTTTCTGTTTGAATTCAGCATTCAGTCTGTGATGAAAATGTTCCTTTATTTTAACTCTCCTGATTTAATAAACAAGAATTAGCTGATTTTCCTGTCTGACTGTCTTATTGAACATTTAGTGATCTAACTGAAGTTTGTTTATTAAAGAGGAACAACGGCCATTTTTAAAACATTAATATAATTTTGGAGGCTAAATAACTTTATAAACTATATAACTATATAAAAATATTGCAACTTGCTCATGTATGCACATATTGAGAGGACGCTCTGGAAAACCACAAGGTGGCGGCGTCATCACGGTAAACAGTGACTTCCTGTCAGTGGTGATATGAATGGAGTATAGAATTTCAACAACATTTGCAATATAAATAAACATGCTGTTACTTTCTGAATTTATTTTATTTGTTAACAATAAACACTTATAAAACAGGGCAACTGTGTCAGACCTCTCTGACTTCTTTAGTTTTCCAGTAGTTATTAAATGTTGAAATTCTATACTCCATTCAGATCACCACTGAGGTGACTGAACTGAGGTTAGAAGTGGTCTAAATATTGAGGTAGACCAGCAGTCTAAGACACACAGCATGCAACACTGGTGTCCTTGGTGTTACTTCTTTAATGTCACTATGTTTTCTGCCACTTTCTACTGTCAACTATCAAATGAAGGCATTAATTCAAATATTCTAAGAAACAGAAGTGGTACAAATCTACATTTGACCATTTTATGCACTTTGTTTTGTCAGCAGATAATTTTACACCAGAGATATTTCTTCTTGACCTTCAGAAATAATATGTGGTGCAGAGAATCTAAGCTCAAAGGTCCACATAATAATGATCCAAAGTTTTCAACTGAAAGATCTGGATCATTAGTAAGTCGACCTTTGAGCAGAGTTTACCTTCACCATATTTTACATATGTAGTGAAAGAACAAACTCAAACCGTTAACACATATAATCAAGGTGAGCAAATATTTTCTACAGATGCTTTTTCACCACATGTTGCACAATTATGATGTGCACTGATTCAAGATGACACCCAGTAGGTCATAACAGCTGATTCTAGGAGGAGTCAAACCCACTAAATATTTTGAGGACAAATATGAGAAACTGAATTACACATTTGAAGCACATTCTTCCAGATTTTGAATAGTCGCAGATCTTTAGACCATTTCACAGTTGTAAACGTAAAAATTCCAGATGTGTCCCTGTTTATTTCCTGTTGCAGTGGATCTGAATGAAAACATGATTTAAAGGTCACATATTATACTCCATTTAAACTAGTTATTATAGGTCTCAGACACCTCCAAACCATGTCTCTGAAGTTTTTTTTTCAAAAAAACAATCAGATCATGCATTCCAGCATGTCTCTATAACCTCTGTTTCAGCCCATTTCCAAAAGTGCTGATTTCTGTGTCTGTAGCTTTAAATGAGAATGAGCTGCTGCGCCCCACCCCCTCTGCGGAACCGGCTGTAGCTCTCCGCCCCATCCCCCCCGCCCCTCGGCTTGATACCTTGGTAACAGTAAACAACTCTGAATGTTATAATGACAACAGCTATGAATATGACTGTTCAGTTTGACCCTGAGTCGAACACCGACTCAAACTATGAAGAGGAAGAGGCCCCAGCAGCAGCAGCACTTCCACCTCGAATGCAGCAAGACATTTCACAATGGTTAGTTCAACTTGTTGTGTAACTTTATGTATGGGTTAGCACGGAGGCTAACGGTAGCTAACGTCAGCTCTAATGCTACTTTCACGGCTCTGTAGGTAACGTTATTGTGAGGTATTTGGTCAATAACCAATTTTGTAATTTGTGTAATTTAGTGAACGTTAGGCTCTACGTACGTTGCATGTTTTTCAATTGGTAAGGTATATTTTACTTGATATATCCCGAATATTCTATCATATTGTGCGATAAAAATGTGTGGTGAAAAAAGCTTACTGCTCATTCACCTCAGCTTTTTTGCATCTTCTGTCAGGTTTATAGTATCATATGCTTCACATGTTGAAATGCTCACATTTTTTATTTATTTGTTCAGGTGCACATGTGGAAATTGTGCAAAAATGCCCACAGAACCTGAGAATATCTGCTGCTGGGAGACACAAAAGGTAACATTTTTATTAGCTATATTTAGTTGTGTGTTTAGACATATTTTTCACATTCCATGAGGCTTACCATATGTCATTCACTCTAGGTTAAAAGACGGATGGAGCAGCTGCCGGACAACATCTCCTGCATGATTGAACATCCTGGGTTGGACCCTGTATGTTTAAATTTGTTCACGATGCAAAACGCATATAATGTTTACAGGGCTGAATATGGTGCTTTGCACCAAAGGGCGATAGAGCGGTAAGTGGTTTCTTACTTATTTGATCATCATAATTTTAATCAAAAAGTACAATTAAATGCTAATGTTGTTCATGAAAATAAATACCTGTATGTTAAATTTTATGCAGTCTTCCTTTCCATTACTTCAGTGGGCCTTACATTACACTGTTCACCACACACCATGAATGGCATTACACACCACGATATTGCAGAATAATGCCCCAAAATAAGAACGTGATTACTTTTTAGTATATACTGTAGCTAAGTTTGACATCAGCAGATACTGTTCATATTAAACATGATTTCATGACACATTTTACAGATACTGTAAAGCCTTTATTGTTATTTCAATCAATAGAACACCATTCTCATAATATATGAATAGAAAAACAAAGGATTCACTGAACCCATAAATAAGAAAGACATTTTTGACAAACCACACTGCTAAAGCTGAATTGGCATTTGTTTGTGCTTCAAACTCAGCACAAACTTGTGATTTCCACTTTATTTCAATTCTGAAAATGGAGCTTATACTGACCTGAAACAATGGTGGCTGATGCAGCATGTAAATACAATACTATTATACTATATTATATAATATTTCAAGTGTGTTGTCATGGCTGGATCCAAATGAAAAGGTATTTTACTGTCTCTGGCAACAAGATTTTGGCTGCAATGATTGTTGCATTCAGACCGTAGTTGAACATGTTATTTTTTTGTTTAATTTGTATTGCTTTTATCTTTGGTATATGACAGCACAGTGTTTCATGTTGTGAGATATTTCTTATTGCTTACAATAAATGTAAAAAGCCACATCAAAAAGTACAAAGTAAAACAAGGGACATACTGATAATAACATGACTAAGTTTTCAAGTTTGGCTCCTGACACGCTGTTTACTAAATACATGTATATTGTCCAATCTTACAGCCAATACAGGTATCTGGCATACAGGAGCTTTGTGAGCTGGTGCTGGGGCTTTCTTGGGCGCAGGATCCGCGTTGTAATTCCGGCCTGTGTGGTACTGCGGATCCGCAGGGAGTTGACATTGTGGGTGGCAGTGGGTGCTTGACCACTGTAATAAAAAAAGACAAATGTTATGAACCATCAAACAGCCTGAGCCCTCTAAAGCAATGTAGCTGGCTTCCTCGCACATAACTGTGCTTCTAAGCTTCACCAACTGCATGCAAGTGGTAGTACTTGCTGGAACGCAGAATTAAACTGCATTAATTTCTGCCACTGACATGGCAACAAATACATATGTATAAATGCACACACACACATAGTAATATTGTTGTAACTCACGAGGTGTCTGTTGAGGCTGTCACATGTGTGACCGACTCCTCAGGGTCGTACGTAGCATCCAGCCCTTGTGGAGCTAAAAAGGAAGAGCTGCCCTCCAATGCGTCTTCCTCATCCTCCTCCTCCAGTTCCAGGCGAGGTCTCTTTGCTGGCCTCTTTGCTGGGGTGGATGTGAAAAGCGGCAGGGGTTCATCATACAGAACAGGGTCTGTGCCACCACGAAAGTCCTTGCAGGACACAGTAGCCTGTACACCTGTAACACAATTGTACATATCCATGAAACCCATGACAGAATATAAAACACCGATCTATATAAAATTAGAAGAACAACTACAAAAAGCTGCCACTGTGTTTTAAACTTGTTCTGAAATGGTCATAACATGTAAGACTACAAACCTTTACTCCTGACGAATGGATGGAAAGTCCTCCAGGACAACTGTGTGTGCACAGAACGTTGCTCTACTGGGTCTGTTTGGCAGGCAACATCTGGCCTTGTAGGTTGTCTAGAACAGCCCTGTATACAGGAAACAGTCATGTTTACAACATCATCTCAAATGAGTAGTTATGACAACAAGTTACAAATACAGTATAACTTGTGTTGTGACATACCAAAAGTTTGTAAATTCAGTTTGATGAAGTTAGCAGAGCAGAAAGCGTCATAAAGCTAGCTAGACTCACTGTTTGTAATGCAATACGAGACTAACAACTTTATCGGTGAATCATAGCGGTCATACTATCATCTGTGTAAGTCAACACACTGCACAGCTGGCCACTACAGCCGTCGGTCGGGGCGACCGGGTGCTAACATAAACGAAAGCTACATAACGTTTCATAGCAAATTAATCACCGTTTCTGGATTAGTTTACAGTTTGACCACTTGTTTTGAGCATGTGTACTTTCAGGGGAGTCTAAAACAAGTAACTCTCCACACACACAATACAGCAGCTAGCTCCGCACAGCTAGCAGCTAGCTCCGCACAGTCTGCTCCATTAGGCTAACGGAGCAGACTGTGCCTACAGGCCGCAGTATAAAGTTGCACTAAAAGCAACATGGAGACCCAGTTTACACACACCATACCTACTACTATAGTTATTTTACGGGTTTGAAATGGTGCTTAACGTAAAACAAAAGCCTCTCACAAGCTGAATAATGAAGCTGAATCATTACACTATAAGTTCAAGTTTAGCCGCACTGCATGCTAACTCCGTCTAGCAAACCGGCCCTAATAAACAGTATAATAAAAAAAGGAAAAAATAAAAAACTTACAGCTTCAGGGTCTCCTGATGCATCCCGGACAGTTGGTATTGATCCAATATTCAGTTTCAGGTAACTAGCGTATCCCGCCAGGTACTGACCCTGATTTACAGCATTCGGTTGTGAAATGATTTGCACATACCAACAACTTCTTTGAAACATGTCTGGGCACAGCACCAGCGAAAATAAAGTCCATCCACTGGGTCTTCAGAGGATCCGAAGTGGGTACATGGTGCAAGCTTTTGTGTGGAGTATTGCAGCCAACAACAGAACAAGCGGGTTTTCCTTTCAGCATGTTTACTAGTAAACAGTCGAAATAACAATGGCGGACGCAGCTTGCTGAGCCGGCTACTCCGTGGCCGGGGTTACCAAGCCGGGGTATGGGGTGAGGGGGTGAGGGGGTTGCTGTTCTGTTTCACTGGAAACAGGAAAGCCATATATGGCTTGCATTTCTGCCTAATGACGTCAGAAGACTAGGAAAAAAACGAATTTCTATTTCTGCACCCATTTCCGGACAAACGGAGGAGGAGAAAAAGAGAGAGGATGGTCTTTTATGATACTATGGTGGCCTGTAGACACACTGGGGACAGATATTGATGTTTAAAAGACATGGAAAAGTGCATTTTGCATAATATGTGACCTTTAAATTTATGACAAATTGTGAAATGGAGGTTCTCGGGTGTTTTGCTACAGAAATATCATCAGTAGTTTGTGGCTATAAAACCCAGACTAAGATCTATCTTAGTTTGAAATAGTATCTGCACTAATAGTTCTGCATCAGGAATATAAATCTTTCAGCAGAACATTTAGTCTTCATCCTCAATGCATCATCATCCATCAGGTCAGTTTATAGTTAAAACAGTCTCTTACTTTGTGTCTGAGGGTCCAGGTTCATTAAAGAAGTCCTGAGGATCCTCTTTAGACCAGTCACTCTTCATAGACAGACAGCTGGGTACTGGAGACTCTGCTCTCTGTCTGTACTGAACTCTGCAAATCTGCCTCGCTTATCACCCTTTCTCCCTCCTCCCCCCTCTTGGAGTTCACTGACCACATGAAGGAGCTGGTCAATGCTGGAACTAAACTTACTCCCCGCCCTACACCCATTTTCTCTCCCATGATCCCCCCACGAGGTCGACCTCGAACAACTTTGGCACTATCTCCACAAGCACGACACCTACCACCTCCATCCCCTCCACAATGGAATCAGCCTCTGTCTCCGCAGTCTGATAAGGATGTTCCTTTACAAAATGTTGCAAGCACAGATTGATATGTGCTGGGTCCAGGCTTCAAGGCTAATGATACACGTGACTGTTTCCAGGAAAAGCTGGGGCCCTGTGTGATGAGAGCTTCTTCTATCTCAGTTCTAATAAGTAGTAGAAAAAGAATGGTGAATCTGCAAAGAAACAGGAAGATTTTTACTGATTGTGCTAATTTATCAAATTTAGCATTGATTCCTTGCCAGCCAAACCATGTCCCAAAAAATAATAATAATGCTTCTAGCACATTAAAGCTAGCCCTGTTAAACGTCAGGTCTTTGGCAGGAAAAAGTTTTTTAATCAATGATTTTATTATTGAGCACAAGCTTGATTTTATGTTTTTAACTGAAACTTGGTTAGACCAAAATAACAGTGCAGCTGTTCTTATCGAGTCAACTCCTCCCAACTTTAGTTTTATGAGCGAAGCTAGAATGCATAAGAAAGGAGGTGGAGTTGCCATATTGTTTAATGACTCTCTCCAATGCAAACAGATATCTTATGGACATTTTGCTTCTTTTGAATATGTCGCTCTTCAGCTGAACTCCTCTTCTCGAGCTTTGTTTCTCAATATCTACAGGCCACCTAAATACTGTGCAAACTTTTTTGATGATTTTACTGAACTGCTGTCTGTAATTTGTGTTGACTTTGACTGTGTAGTCATTGTTGGTGATTTTAACATCCATGTTGACAACCAACAGGACAGAGGGGCCAAAGAACTGTGTCAGGTTCTTGATAACTATGGAATGAGTCAGCATGTGACAGAGCCCACACACAAAAGGGGACACACTTTGGACTTAATCATATCAAAGGGCCTGAACATTTCCAAGGTTGTAGTGATGGATGTTGCTCTGTCTGATCATTCATGTGTATTCTTTGAGAGTACTCTTCCTGTGCACAGGAATGATAAGACAGAGGTAATCACAAAAAGGTATATCACTGAAAATACCAGTGATCAATTTGTTCAGGCTTTCTCTTCCACACCCACCCTCCCCTGGACCTCTGTCAATGAGCTTGTAGATAATTTCAATTCTAAAATGACAAATGTTATTGATACCATTGCACCCACCACGGTGAAGATTGTCTCTGGTAAGAAAAAATCTCCATGGAGAAATACCATGTTGGTAAGAAATGAAAAAAGAGAGTGTCGAAAAGCTGAACGCCAGTGGCGGAAAACAAATCTACAAGTTCATTATGACATCTATAAAGAGAGACTTTGCATTTATAATTCAGAACTGAAAAATGCAAGGCGGTCCTTCTTCTCTGACATCATCACCAAAAACAATAACAATGCACGTGCCCTGTTTGCTACTGTCGACAGGCTAACAAACCCTCCTGTGTCAGTAGCCTCTGAACTTTTATCCTCCAGGGCCTGCAATGAATTTGCTTCCTTTTTTACAGAAAAAATTCACAAAATCAGACAAGCAGTCACTTCCTCCATAGCAGGTACAGGATGTTTGTTTCCCCTGCGTCCACTTAAACCTGGTGCAAATACCATGACACAGTTTTATCCAATAAATCAGACATACCTGGAGGAAATCATACAACATCTAAAATCCTCCTCATGCTGCCTTGACATTCTGCCAACAGGCCTTTTCAAAAAAGTATCAGATTGTATGGTCTCAGAGCTTTTACAGATTGTTAATGCATCTCTTGTTTCAGGAGTGTTCCCACAGGCCCTGAAAACTGCTGTCATCAAACCACTCCTCAAAAAGAACAATCTGGACTCATCAATAGTAAATAATTACAGACCGATATCAAATCTTCCATTCTTGTCTAAAATAATTGAAAAAACAGTTTTTCAAAAATTAAATAGCTTTCTGGCACTAAACAACTCTTTTGATGTCTTCCAGTCAGGTTTTCGACGAAACCACAGCACTGAGACTGCTCTTGTTAAGGTCTTCAATGACATCCGATTGAACACAGACAGTGGTAGAACTACGGTTTTAGTTTTACTGGATCTCAGTGCTGCATTCGACACGGTTGACCATAATATATTACTAGACCGACTGGAAAACTGGGTGGGTATTTCTGGCATAGCACTCAGCTGGTTTAAATCCTACCTAAAAGACAGGGACTTCTTTGTGTCTATAGGTAATTGCAAATCTGAGCTGAACAAAATCACATGCGGAGTTCCCCAAGGCTCCATCTTGGGGCCTCTTTTGTTTAACATCTACATGCTCCCACTGGGTCAGATTTTTGAGAACAACAAAATAAATTACCATAACTATGCAGACGACACACAAATTTACATAACTCTATCACCAGGAGACTACAGTCCAATACAAGCACTGAGTGAGTGCATTGAACAAGTCAATAATTGGATGTGCCAGAATTTTCTTCAGCTGAACAAAGACAAAACTGAGGTTGTAGTTTTTGGAGCCAAAAAAGAAAGATTAAAGGTTAGTGCTCACCTACAATCTGTGATGTTAAAAAGCTCAGACCAAGCCAGAAACCTTGGTGTAGTCATGGACTCAGACCTGAGCTTTAACAGCCATATTAAGACAATTACAAAGACAGCCTTCTATCACCTGAAGAATATAAGAAGAATTAGAGGACTGATGTCTCAGCAGGATTTGGAAAAACTAGTACATGCATTTATCTTCAGCCGACTTGACTACTGTAACGGCGTCTTTACCGGTCTTCCTAAAAAATCGATCAGACAGCTGCAGCTGATTCAGAACGTTGCTGCTAGAGTCCTCACTAAGACCAAGAAAGTGGATCACATCAGTCCAGTTCTGAAGTCTCTACACTGGCTGCCTGTCTCTCAGAGAATTGATTTCAAAATACTGCTGCTGGTTTACAAAGCACTAAATGGTTTAGGGCCAAAATACATTTCTGATCTTCTGCTGTGTTATGAACCATCCAGACCTCTCAGGTCATCTGGATCAGGTCTGCTTAGTGTCCCCAGAGTCAGAACTAAACATGCAGAAGCAGCATTCAGTTTTTATGCACCAAATATCTGGAACAAGCTCCCAGAAACCTGCAGGACCGCTCCAACTCTCACTTCTTTTAAAACAAAGCTTAAAACTTTCCTGTTTGCGGGTGCCTTTCATTCTGACACTGCACTATAACTTTTACTCTTTTGAGTTTTATGCAATTTTAGCTTCTATCCTAGCTTTTATTTTTAGCTTGTTTTTATTTTCTAATCTTTAATGTTTTAATGTTTTTATGTTTTTATAACTGTTTTAATTATTTCTTAATGTTCTTTTGCATTTTGTCGCAATGTTCTTGAATGTTTCTGTAAAGCACTTTGAATTGCCCTGTTGTTGAAATGTGCTATACAAATAAAGCTGCCTTGCCTTGCCTTGCCTTGCAAACACCAAGATGATTTTATTCATATCACATGAATCCTTGATAAATTCTCTGATGACAAAGCCATTTCAGTAGCTCTAAACACACAAACTACTGCTACTGTCAATAATGTGGTTTAAAAGTTTCTATTAGTCCTCTTAGATTACAGCTGTTCTGGGTGACTGACAGCTGTCACAGATGCAATGAGGAAGAATGCACAAATTAAAGCCCTCCTCCAGTGTATTTTGGTATTTCTATAATATTTTATATTGATTTGAGTCATTTCCTGACTAAGTTGATTAGCCACACTCTTCGCCAATTTTTTATTTGACAAATAACTTAATTTTGTGCTAAAAATTAAACAAACTGAGGGTTTTCATTTTATTTTCACAATGGCATTTGTGAGTGCCGAGAACAGTTGTAATCAACGTAGTGGATTAGAACAAAATCCCACCGTCGGAATTAAGACAACACACTGACTGTCTCGCTCACTTGCTCTCTTCTTTACCGTCTCCTCCTTCTGGACATAAATAACGGTTTTGGAGGTTTGCCGGCCTCTAACAGGTCCGAACGACGCGGAGAGCAACTTTCAGTCCAAGAGAAAACAAGACAAAAAGTCCCGTTAGAGAAATAAACAAATCACAGAGCAGCTTCGTGCGGTGTCGGTGCTGGAGCTGAGGAGAGAGCGGCCGGTACTGGTGGACGGTGAACCTCCAAAGCATCCCGAAACTGCATTTCAAACAGCCGTCCTCTGCAAAATGTTTACCCGTCCTCCGGTACGCTGTGGGCGGCGTGCGGCGGTGCAGCTCCTCGGTGCAGCTCCTCGGTGCAGCATATTTCTTATTTATATTTTCTTATGATTCCTGTTTTATATATTTATATTTATATTTTGAACAGGAGCAAAACATAACCAGAAACTTCACCCAGCGCACGTTACCGGAACAATCTGATCAGAAATCAGTCCAGATTCCAGGTTTTCCTGACGGTTTCTCTCAGGTAAATAATACTATTTATATCTCTGTTAGTTAGCTCAGTGTTTACATTATGCATCAACTCTGTAAACTGTAAATATACACTCTGTTTTACGTTTGTCTTTACAGGTCCATTTGTGAGAAATGACCGACAGAATCATCCCAGAGGAGAGCAGACAGCTGAGAGCAGATGGGAGCTACAGAGCTAACCCGTTAGCATGTAGCTACATGCTAACGGGTTAGCTACATGCTACCACTATGAGACGGTGTGTAACCACAGCGAACATCAGGGTGGAAAATAGAAGATGTGAAACAGTAGTCTGTTCATTATTTCTGGTAAAAGACACCTGATAAATGTATGGAAGTAATCAGAGTAATGGCATATTATTTACTGTAGGAGCTGTCTCTGTGTTACCATGACTACAGGCCACCGGAGCTCACCGGAGCTTAGCTTACCAGAGCTTGTGTTACCATGACTACAGGCCGGTTAACGTTACACTCACCGGAGCTCACCGGAGCTGAAAGACTTTATCCTGTACCATGTCAACATAACTGCAGGTGGAATGATTAAAAATGCTGTGTATAATTAATATTGTCATCTGTCTATTCAAATAAAGTTTGACTGTGAAACAGAAACGTGTTGTGTTGCTTAGTCACTACTACCTGTACTCTTCTACATGCATGACATCAAATATATATAATATATAAATATCAGCTGTTTAAACAGTGTAATTACATAAAGCCTTTGTGAAAGAACATGTTATATTTAGATGATGGGAGTACATGAACAGACTTTGCTCATATTAACGAGGTGGACTGAGAGTCAGGCTGTGGGCAGGGTCACCTCGCTGGAGGTACTGACCACGGTTCTCTACCGTTCCACCAGGAAACCCTTATATGGCTTGCAATTCGCTAATGACGTCCCAAGAGTAGGAAAAGCTTCGCAGTGCTTTTCCACACCAATTTCCGGACAAATGGAGCAGGAGAAAAAGAGAGAGGATGGTCTTTTATGATACTATGGTGACTTGTAGACACACTGGGGACAGATATTGATGTTTAAAAGACATGGAAAAGTGCATTTTGCATAATAGGTGATCTTTAAAGAAGGCGCTTCATTGAGCTGTGAGTGCGACTACAAACAGAGTTCACTCCACCAGAGTGGGAGGGTGGAGGGGCCGGATTGGAACTGGGCCGCTGAGCGTGAACCAAAAACACAGAAAGTAAAACTGGCTGGAGGGGGGTTGGGCTTTGCTTCTCTTTGTGTCGAGAAAAGTCTGTTCAACTTCAGTTAGCAAATACATTTTAGTAGAAATTTTAAAATTGAAACACAAAATCAACAGAAAGCAGTATTGGTAGAGGAAAGTGAAAATGAGCCGTATAAATGAGTTAGTAGCAGCTCTCTTACTTTGACTCTGAGGGTCCAGGTTCATTACTGAAGTGTAGAGGATCATCTTTAGACTGATCACTCTTCATAAACAGACAGCCAGAGACTAGAGACTCTGCTCTGTCCTCCTCTTCCTCCACACAATCACTCATCTTCTGATCTGAAGTCATCCTGAGAGATAAAACCAGAACACTGAGGTGAGCTCAGAACATTTAATGGAAACCAGTTTGTGCAAGAGTCACAGGCAAAACTGAGAGAACAGCAAGTAACACAAAACCTCTCTATCTCTCACACACACACACACACACACACACACACACACAAAACCTCTCTATCTCTCACACACACACACACACACAAAACCTCTCTATCTCTCACACACGCTCACACTCACACACACAGACAGTACAGTACAGTACAGTACAGTACAGTAAAACCACCCAGAACTCCTCCTGGTCACTTTTTTTTTAATCTCTGCTTGTTTTCTTGGCTTACAGCAGGTTTAATGAGTATTATTCAGCCAGTCACGACTTTGTGTTCACAGATGAATCAAACTGTTGAGTTCATTCTAACATTTCTCTCCTCTACAGTCCACAGGGAGGAAACTGACTCAGAGACTTTAACAGTGAAATAATAAAATGTTGGATTAACACTCACCCTGCTTCAGTCTTCAGCTTTCATCCTTCTGCTCCGTCGACTCGTCTGAGCTGACTGAACTGACTGAACACTTTCACTTTCAGAGTTTCTTCGCTGCTCTCATGAGCCTGGATCACATGGTCAGTGTGGCTCCTCCTCTCTCCACTTACAGGAAATCAGCTGAGTTCATCTGTGACTGTGTGTGTGTGTTCACAGCCATTTAACATGATATGTTCATAAGAATCTCTCTTGGCTTGAACAGGCTGAATTAACCCTCTGAGACCCACAATAGACCCATTTTAGTCTTCTTTAGAGGGGTACAGGGAGTATTTAGGGGGAGATAGCAGGTCAACAGTAGATGTCACATAGAAGTGGTGTACATCATCTGAAAGCTGGAAACCTGAAGATTAATTTGAGATGCAGCTCAGCACTGTGTGTCAAGTTGTTCTAGTCATACATCAGAAATAAACATGAATTCATTAATTAAAGTAAATAGTGAAAGTGTATAAGGGTTTATATAATGATAGATATATATGATGCTCATCCTTTAACTCCTCCTCCCAGCGTTCGCTCCTTTAACTCCTCCTCCCAGCCCTCGCTCCTTTAACTCCTCCTCCCATCCCTCGCTCCTTTAACTCCTCCTCCTCCTCCCATCCCTCGCTCCTTCAAATCCTCCTCCCATCCCTCGCTCCTTTAACTCCTCCTCCTCCTCCTCCCAGTCCTCACTCCTTTAACTCATCCTCCTCCCGGTCCTCGCTCCTTTAACTCCTCCTCCCATCCCTCCCTCCTTTAAATCCTCCTCCCGGCCCTCGCTCCTTTAACTCCTCCTCCCGGCCCTTGCTCCTTTACCTCCTCCTCCCAGCCCTCCCTCCTTTAACTCCTCCTCCCAGCCCTTGCTCCTTTAACTCCTCCTCCCAGCCCTCCCTCCTTTAACTCCTCCTCCCGGCCCTCGTTCCTTTAACTTTAACGAGAGAGCACGTATCACTACGAGATTGAGAGCAAAGCAGAGCGTTTCTCTATCGAGCGATCACCTGAGTTTTTCAGTGTTTGTTTCCTGCTAAACTCAAATTGAAAATTGAGCTGAGCAGGAGAGAGGAATGCAGCAGGAGCCCAACGCCACCATAACGGAGAGGATAAGCCTTTTTACTTGATCTTTTATCTGTTTATTCATTTATTTTAAGCCAACATAGGCATGGCCTTTTAACGAAATTAAGTCACATTCACTCACCTCACTCAGTAGCACTCTGCACATTCTACACTTACCTGTTCTCGTTGTGAACGAGCCAGTTCAAAGAGCCGGCTCTTTTAAGTGAACAATAAGAGCCGGCTCCCATCCGAGAGACGTTTTAAAAAAAATATTTTTTTTTATTAATTCAAGGCAGAATGATAGGACGATCTTCTCTGCGCCACGGGCACTCCATGCACTGACTGTGACTGAATGTAGTGTTAATGATGTCCGTGCGACCAATCAGGTGATGACAGAGAAGGATCATACCATCAAGCAGGGAGGGCCGGGGGTGCGCGGCGTGCTGACGGTCTACAGGTACAGAGCAAGAGAAAGGAGTGCGGTGCGCGAAGTCTTTTTTTTTTTATGTATTTATTTTTTGAAGGGACTATTTGTAACTTTCAGAAATGCTTCTTAACAGCGACACCTGTGGCCGTGAAATCAACGAAAGTCAGCGTCGGGCTCGCGCTTGCTCGCTCTCAATATACCTGAACGAGCATCACTCAAAACAGTGAGGCGACACAAGTCAGCTAAAACCACAATATCACTCTATATTTCAGCTGCTTGGCAGTAATGTTAGCTGACCAGACGAAGGTCTCTCCATGAACATGATTTAGATCTGATCCTAGTGTTGGCTTTTCCTGCCTAAGTGCAGGCTGAAGCAGCGGGGCTCTGCAGCGTGTCTCCCTGCTCTCTCCTCCCACAGCCGGAGAGAGCAGAGGAGACACCGGCACCCGGTCGGTAACGAAAGGGTAACGTTACTAGCTAAGGAGCTCCGTCACTTCACAAGACACGGGAAACCTCTGTTGGTCTGGAGGAGCTGCAGCATTTTTTTTCTGCACAAACGTCCACTGTGCATTCACTAGATATTCTCAGAGCTAAACTAACTCTTCTGCAGTGAGGAGTGAGCGCGCGTTTACGTCTAGAGGTGGAGCGAGACAGCGAGGACGCACGCGCTCTCTCTGAGCGAAGGCAAGCAGGCAGAGTTGGAGAGGCAGCGGCCACACGCGAACGCGCATATGTGAGCGCGCATGTGTGACGACCCGCTACATTTATGCGCGTACAAAGTTACAAATAGTCCCTTTAATTGCCACTATAACGCTTGTTAGTTTTATCCTCATTTTATTTTATGTATTCAGTCCAGTACTGCAGCCTAGCCAACTGTTTTAATGCTGTTTCCTTGTCCCTCTCCACAACACTGCACTCTGGCATATTAGCCCCATTTAAACACTGTCACAACCTTCTGTTCTACTTTTTATTTTATATATTTATACATTTATTTATTTAATTATTCATTTATATATTTTCGCACACACACACACTAAACACTCATACATCACCCAGTAACCATGGCAACCGGACCCCGATCCAAGGAAGAGATGCAGAACATTTGGACGTCAGCATTTGCACCAGAAAAACAAAAAAATAAACTCTCAATAGAAGGAAAAAGTCTACACCCATCACAAAAACCCCTCCATCCCCCCAAAACTGAAAAACACCAACAAAAAGACCCCAACAGGACCAAACCATCACAGGAACAAGACAACCAGCAGAAACCCAGACAGCCCCAACCTTTACCTGCAAAACCCCCCAAAGACCCACGCCTGTACCGCCGCGAGCAGCTTGCCAACAAATCCAAAACCATCCAAAACCGATCACCCTCAGTAGACAGTTTCATCAAAGAAACCCTCAAGTAACTGGATTCACTACATCCCATCACACCACCAGGGGGAGCTACTGCACCACAAACTACCAGTCACAAACCACAAGACACCAAAGCACCAAAGGAAACACCAGGGGCCTCATGTTTAAACGGTGCGCACGTACTAAAATGTTGCGTACGCTGTGTTTCACGCTCACGACGGGATGTATAAAAATCAACGTGACAGGAGAATGTGCGGACCGTGCCGCAAACTCTAGACCAGTCGAGAAAATGTGCGGGCCATCCCGCAAACTCTGTCATTTGGCAGCGTCAAACTACAAAGTACTGAAACTCGCCAAATGTGTAAAAATATTTTTCCACTCAATTTACTGAGCTTTGTTTATGAAGTGAGATTAAAAAGAACACATATTTCTTCACTAGTTTGAGCATAATGTTTAACATCAGAATGGCACAACAAAAACACATTTAAACTAATTTCCCTGAGATGACATGCCTTAACCACCATGCCAAAACCAACATCGCAAGTAAACTGGAAAGTTGTCTCTGTTTCTGTTACACAGAGATGTTAAAACACCTCAAGGACTGCAAACTTGCCGAGGCGCACAGACATCCATGACGCACGGGAAGTGAGGCGCACAGACCCATCTCCCCTGGGAAGAAGAGGAATAAGTCACGTGTGATGCGTTATGAAGTTGACAAGGTGTAGACAATTAGATGCAGCCTATAAAAGGCTGCGTAAACATGATGGCAAGTACTTGCTAAACAATGGCTGCTTTGGCACTGCTGGAGGACATTGCCAATGGCAGAGTTCGGAGGGAGCGTGTGTTTAGGGATCACACTGACCTGTTGGCCCAAGATGACGACTGGCTTATGAGCCGATTCAGATTGCCAAGAGTAATCATTTTACAGCTCTGTGCTGAACTGGGTCCAGCTTTGGAGAGGGAGACTGTGAGAAATCACGCCTTGCCATTGCCAATCCAAGTCCTCACCACACTCGGGTTCCTTGCAACAGGAGCTTTTCAAAGGGAGCTGTGTAATCAGTCGGGTATCTCCCAGTCATCGCTGAGCCGCGCCATGCCAGCCGTATGGGTCGGCCTCATCCGTATGTCGCCAAGATACATAAGATTTCCCTCCACTGTGGCTGAACAGGCAAACATTAAAGTGCAATTTGCAGTGATGAGCCGATTTCCAAATGTAATCGGAGCGATCGACTGCACTCACAATGCTATAAGGGCACAATCAGAGAATGAATTTGCTTATGTTAACGGGAAGCATTTTCACTCCCTAAACGTGCAAGTGATTTGTGATTCGCAAATGTGTCTCACAAATGTTGTGGCACGGTGGCCTGGTTTAACTCATGATTCATTCATCCTGCGGAGTAGTAGTGTTGGGAACAGACTTCAAGCAGAGGCTGTGCAGGATGGTAGGTAGGTACTAGGTAATGAATACTGTTTGTTGCTCTTAAATAGAAACTTGATTCTTAACTGATTTAAACTACTTTTTGGCCATGCGTAAAACGGCACAGGGACACCTTCAAATGTGTATATGACATGAGATTATGGCAATTCTCTCATAGAAATGGTAATCTACAAACTGAAGCTCAGGATGGATCAGTACCGGCTGTCTGGGACCCACCTTCAATCCTGGAAGCTGTAACTTTGTCATGTTTAAGTTGTTTTAGTTTCTGTTTATTTAGCAGACTGTTTGGTGACTGGTCTGTCTGTCTGCGTTACAGCTATGATGAGTGTGTGTAGATTTACTCAACAGACTCATGAGAGAAGCTCATATGAAAAACAAACAGTCCAACTGTATGAATGTGTGTAGATTTGATTACCAGAGTTAGTGAGTGGGCGAGCAAGCAGGGAGAGAGAGAGAGAGAGATGCTGTGAGCTCAGAGCAGACAGCTGTTGATCAGAGGAGAAATTAACATCTTCTCTGTAACGTTAAGTCCCGACCTCGTAGAGCGATTAAAAGACATTACTACGTGAATACTGGCAGCTTCTGGCTAAATAATACGTAAAAGTTTACTAAAGTCTAAGTTGCTAGGTCTAGCTTTTGGTCATCTGAGAGACCTGATGCTCGGCCCTGAACACACCAGACTCTCCTCAGTCTCTGTATCCATGGAGACCAGGATGACCACTGTGACCTGAGAACTCTATTAGTAGCTGACACAACTTCACTCTACAACAGGTATGGGCAAACTACGGCCCACGGGCCGTATTCGGCCCGTTGGGCTTTTTAATCCGGCCCGTCGAATATTGGTACAAAATTGTCCAAATTATAGTAAAGACCGCATTCATTTTGCCTTTTTCCTGCAATACCCGGCGTTTCAGTTGATCCCACTCCCCAGTACGAACACTCTAATAGCCCTTATTTAAAAAATTAAGATCTATTTCGACCTCACTCTGACTGTCACCACGGTCTTCACCTTGAATGAAGCCATTCTTCTTCCTATCTGCGAGACCATAATATCATTATAATATTATTCTCCTCTTGGAAGCAGTTGCATAGTTACTTCTTTCAGCTGTTTTGCAAGTTAAGTTTTCTGTTTCACCCTTCGTACACGTGCGTACACGAGTGGTGTTATTTATTTATATAGTGGTGCGCCGAAAAGGGCCCACTGTGTGTTATAGCTCACCCGGTAGAGCAGGGTTCGAATCTACCTTTCGGCACCTTTTAATTAGCCAAGGTTTTTGCTTTGTGTTTAAAAGGACGTTTTCATTTTCTTTTTTCATAAATTACTGTTTTTCCCTTAAACCTCTGTGCGCAGTAGGTGGGATTGGTTTAGAATTGCCACAACCAAACTGACACCAAACTTTGATGCACTGGCAAAAAAGGGTGACCAACAACACTGTTCCCACTGAAATTAAATGTAAGTTTTCTTTACTTTTTAGTTAATGGCTTTTACTTGTAATTTATATTAGTTCACACAAACACTCTCCATCCATCCGATACTGGCCCAGCCAGTCTGTCAAGAAACCCTTTACACTGAAGGAGGACACGATCTGCACAGTTTACATACAAGTCATGGCTTTGCTACTTTTGGAATTATGTGTGCCCAATTTATAATTCAGTGTTATTATTGTGAATAAAGATGTGTATTTTTAAGGAGGGTTTTTGTCATTTTTAAATTTACTATTAATGATCTGGTGGTGTTAGATAAGTATAACATGTTCTTTCACAAAAGCTTTATGTAATTACACTGTTTAAACAGGTGATATGAACAATTCATTTAATTAATGTCATGCAGGTACAGGTAGTAAATAGTGACTGTAAGCAACACAACACATTTCTGTTTCACAGTCAAACTTTATTTGAGTAGACAGAGGACAATATTTATTATACACAGCATTTTGAACGTGAACAATTAACCTGCAGCTTTGACAAACATTTCACAGCATAAATATGGCAATAACTGTCTGACAAGTAAAACTGTTACTCTGAAACATGGACACACTACCCTATAAGTCCTCCCAGTACCTGCTGATACTGTGGTTACTGAGCAGTTTTTACATAAGATCAGTAATTCAACCTTCAGTTATGTTGACAGAGACAGGATAAAGTCTATTTCAGCTACGGTGAGTGTAACGTTATCCGGTTTGTAGTCATGGTAACACAGAGACAGCTTCTACAGTAAATAATATATCATTACTCTGAATACTTTCATACGTTTATCAGGTGTCTTTTACCAGAAATAATGAACTGACTACTGTTTCACATCTTCTATTTTTCACAGCTAATGTTTTCTCCTCCTCTGGGATGATTCTGTCGGTCATTTCTCACAGATGGACCTGTAAAGACAAATGTAAAACAGAGTGTATGTTTACGGTTTACAGAGTTTATGCAGAATGTAAATACTGAGCTAACGTGACAGAGCTAAAAAATAGCATATTTACCGGTGTTACGGTTTATCAGGCGACCCTGTTAACTGGCGACTTTCAGCCGAATGAGTCTGTGGTTGTCGTAGTTACGGCAGCTGTTAAAAGCAGGAAGAGAAAAAAATGTCCCTTTCAAGTGGTCCACTGCCGGTTTCACGTACCTAGGTCTAAATCTAATATCGCCAGATACCCACGACTTATGGAAACTTAACTTTGCCCCTGTACTTACTACAGTGAAACAAGATCTGATTCGGTGGCATGATCTTCTGCTTTCACTTATTGGTCGTGTTAGTCTGATAAAGATGAATGTACTCCCTCGACTTCTATACCCTCTACAAATGTTGCCACTGCGCATCTCCAAAAAAGTTAACAAAGAGATCCTTTTCAAAATGGAGAGATCCTTTTCAAAATGTATCTGGCACGGTAAAAGACCGAGACAAAGGTTTAGTTCTCTGCAGTAGCCTAAAGAAAAAGGTGGTTTAGCAGTACCCAACATGCTCTTTTACAACTGGGCCTGTCACATTCGTACTCTTTGGACTTGGTTACACTCATATCTTAGGCTTGAAACTTGTTTAGACTCTTGGGCTTGCTCTCCTGAGTCCCTGTGGAGCTTGGTGACATGTAGACCTGAAGAAATTAAAATGAACATTAAGAATAACCCACTGATTATCAACTCTATTAAAGTGTGGCGGGAGATCTCTGAATACATGGATAGATGAGGTGTCAAATCCATGCTTTCTCCCATCTGTAATAATCAGGAATTTCTACCGGGCTTGAGGCTTTCTTTATTTCACTCATGGCGTGACAAAGGGATTCATGTGATAGGAGACATGTTTGAGGTTAATACCTTGATGTCCTTTCAACAGCTTCAAGACAAAATTAATCTCTCCAAAGATCACTTTTTTGCATATTTGCAATTGAGGCATTTTGTTAATTCACTTGCAAGGCCTACTGAGGACATCTCCATCTACAGTCAGGCAAAAAAGTTTATCCGTGAGCAGAAGGGTTTAAATCACGGATTATCCGTTTTCTATTCTGTACTTTACTCTCATGATAAATATGACACGACCAAATTGTCACGAAAATGGGAGGGTGACCTGGGTAATGAATACAATGAAGAAGACTGGCAGGAGGCAGTGCACCTGGTGCAATCAACCTTCACTTGCAACAGGCTTGCAGAGATTATATAATATACAGTAATATAAAGGCATTGTTCCAGTAGAGATGGTTCCTAGTCCTCTAAGCAGGGCTCAGTCCACAGTAGAAATACAGACTGCAGCTGTTATTCATGTACAGGTGTTTGTTAAACAGGTAACAGGCTACAGAGAGAAACACTGCTGCTCTGCCACTGATAATAACTTTAGTGTCTTTATTAGTATTAGATCAGTTCAGACATAAACAGCTGTTAAAGTCGACTGACAGCTGATCCTGCTGCTGTCATCAGAAACGGACCACGCTTCACGTGACGCTTCACGTGACGCTTCACGTGACGCTTCATAGGAAAGGACGTCTCATGTCTCTAAAAACATATTTCCTCTTTTCCTCTCTCCTCGTGTCTCTTCCTCGCCTCCTCCGCTCGCATCTCGCATCTCGGCGGGACTAAGTTGCGAGGAGAGGAGTCGAGGAGAGGAATCGAGCAGTATAAATTCAGAAATGGGAAAGGCCTTATATTTCCTTGTTTCCTCCAAGGCCTATTGAAGGAGGCTGGGTCATGCGTCATCAACGCGTCATATCTTTGAGGTACAACACATGCGTAGTAAGTTGAACCCCGTTCCAAGACCCGTGTCCCAGCCTCCTTCAATAGGCCTTGGTTTCCTCTCTCCTCGCATGGTTTCCTTGCGTCTCTCATGCTTCCCTGGTGGGAGGGACTAAGACGCAAGGAAAAGATGCAAGTGAGGGAAACGTGGATGCAATTAAGAGAATTGGGATTGATCACAGCTTTTTGTCACAAGTAAGTACACATTATGCAGAATGTCCCAATTCAGAATAATATATAATATATCACTGGATTATAATGAATGATTTAGATGCATTGATGTGTAAACATCACTAATGTTACAGCTGGTAAGGGTCGAGCTCATTTCAACTATACTGCTGGGTAGCTTAATCTATGATAATACATCATAATTATTAGTTAATTATATATTAATAATCTAAATCTGCAAAAAAAAAAGATATTTAATATTGTCAAATAAATGTAGTGAAGTTAAAAGTACAATATTGAACTTCAATTGAATACTAAATTACAGACTTGTAAAATAAAATTACCAAAGTAGTTTATTATCTAAAAATTAGGGCAATCGAATATAACATGAATTGCGATTAATTGCATGATTGTCCATGATTATCACGATTAATCGCAAATTAATCACACGTTGTATCTGTTCAGACACATTTACAACGTCAGTAAGGCACAGCATAGGCCCTATGGATAACCTTGAAATAAATCGGTAGGCCATAGACATTAGACCATATTGAAGTCCACTCTGGTCGACAACCGTAAGTCACAAGCTCTCTATCGCAGGTCTTCATCGCGACAACACATCGGTAGTTATCCCAAATAAATGATTATAAAATCTTGAAACCAAACCACAAGAGCTTGAAAAATAATTCCCTTTTTTCCCCCAAACTTCAGTGAATCACTTTCAGAGTGAAAGTCCACACAGGCTTCAACGATGGAATTTCTCATTTAAAGATAACAATAGGTAATATAAGTCTCCAAAACAGCCAGCTATTATAGACATCCATCATCACACTCCACAGTTTCTTTCTTTTGCTTCAGCTTAAGTTCAGCTTTTCAGAAAGGTATGGATCCACCTCAGGGAGAGCATCGATCAGAACTTTGCTGGCTTTAGTTCCCTTTTTTTTTACCGTGTCGATCAGTTTACGTGCTTTCTCTGCCCTGTCTTTTGTACTGATGTACTGCATTTCATCATCGTTTATAACGTGATAGTGAAGGAGTATATCCAGAAGCTTGTTCAGATTAGGATCAGACAATCCCTCTACTAACTGCTTTCGAAGCGACATCAGCATCTCCTCTGCAGGGGCGCTGTCCTTTGCTGCGACGCTGTCTTCTGGTGGGACGCTGCCCCCTGCTGGGACGCTGTCCTCTGCTGGGACGCTGTCCTCTGCTGGGACGCTGTCCTCTGCTGGGACATTCCTCTGAGGAATTTCCCTTCTTAGATCTGGGAGATAACCAAAAAAGACTTTTGTTTAAAAAACAACAATCACCTTTAAAGAGCAATTCAACTGAAATGAAACGTCATGTTTTTGTACAGCAACATGTCTGCTCTGTAAATCAGTTGTTCTGTGTTCAAAATCAGAAACCAAAAGGGAGACATTCATATTTTATATTTTTGGGTTTCATAATTCTTCTCTGTGGTGAGTGCATGATCTCCCCGTGTTGGTGTGGGTTTTCTCCGGCTTGTGTGTGTTTATGTGTGTTTGTGTGTGTGTGTGTGTGTGTGTGTTCGGTAGCACCCATTCTGCAAACAAGGATGCCCCGTGCACTCGGCTGTGTACATACAGTACACACAGCATGTGTGGATGCATGTGAGCACGCGTTTATTTGTATGAGCCTCGGCGTCGGCGTCGGAGCGGGGGGGAAATGATGCATCAGGTCTGCAGCAGAGATAAAGCAGAGAGGGGAAGAGGAGCAGGATGGATGATAGGAGGCCACAGAGGCTCTAAACAAATGGCTCCTCCTGCAGCGGGCCAGCCTCAAAACTGAATCAGGGAGGACACAGAACTCACACAAAAGACACTTCTTAGAGGCGAAGACGCTCATTTTCTGCCTGATTCCAGAGGCAGAAGCCTTTTAGTTTATCTGCAGAGAGAATCAGGCCTCTGATACCAGACTGTGTCATTTCTAATTCCCTGTTTTTATAACTTTACTTTATCATACTTCAGAAAAGAAGCTGCTTTCTTTTTCTTTAATCTGCTTCAGTTTGCTGTTGATGCAAAGTCAACCCTTCCTCCAGGTTTACCTTTTGACCTGATGAGTTCAGGATAATGAACATTAATCTGTACAACAGTACATATTATATAGCTATATTCACTATTCGCTATATTCACCACGACTAACAACGATTTTCTTTCTCCATTAAACTGCTGATTATGTTCTTGATGAATCGATTGTTAATAGTAAAAAGTAAAACACCCCAAAACCTCAGGATGTTCACTGCAGCCCCGTTTCCACCGCAGGAACTTTCCCCCCAAACTAGGAACCTTTTGAGGAACTCATTGCGTTTCGACTGCAGGGACCAGGGTCTAAATAAAGTTTCAAAGGACATTCACTCCCCCAAAAAGCCCTGGTGGGGGGGTAGTACTTTATTAAAAGTACTTTTAATGTTATCAAACAAAGAGAAATGTTCTCCTCTCGTCCTAAAATGGTTCTTGTTTATGAATGAAGCGGTACAGCGGCGCTGTGTTTGAGCAATCAGCGACGTTCATCCCTGCAAACTCCACCCCGAAAGCTCCTGTACTTGAGCCCGGTTTCCACCACAGGAACTTTCCCCCGGGAACTAGGAACCTTTTGACGGCTCTCGACTCATTTAAAAGAGCGAGAGATCATGAGGGCAAGCTGCAATGTTAGAAAACGTTTATTTTTGATCGTGTTTCTTGGGTGAAACGGGCGACACACTGAACTGCAGGCTGCAGAGTGTGTTTATCACGTCATGTTGCTTTTTCATACGTCAGAAGACTAATTAGCCTAATCTTCACAGGTCTTTAGATCGCGGTGAGAACACAGAAAACACTGGGCTGAAGGAACCTTTTAGTTCCTTGAAAAGTAGTTCCTTTTGGTGGAAACCCGGCTGAAGCATCACATATTCTCTTTACTGTGAACTTTTGCTCATCTGATCAATATTTTTGCACAGAAATGTACAGCTCTCTCGTTCTGAAACAGTTCTATTCTACAGATTTGTTTTATTATTTTTGTTTTATACCTCTTGACGGACTAGTTTTATGAAAAAACTGTCCTCCCAGCGGTGCAATACTTCTCTAAAGATGGATGTAAATGCACTCCATTAAATGTTATTCTGATGCATTTATTAGAAAGGATGCCACATACAACCTCACCTAACAGCTTGTTGTGTGACAATCCACCGTGCTGCACGCCGCGGCGTCCTACAGGATAGAGTGACCGACCAGACTCGTGATCTCTCTTAGCCTCTTTCTCTATAGGAATCTTGTTAGCCGTCTATTTTGGCTAATACCGGATGCTAATCAGGTAAAACCACAGAGAGGAGCGCCAACACACGCACACACCGTGTCTCATATACACAGCCTGTTGGCTCAATACTACTCTCCGTCCTCCTGTCTCCTGTCGTCTCCCGTCGTCTCCGTCCTCCTGACGTCTTAGTTTTGACCGCGGTGACCTGGGACGTCGCGTCACAACGTTGCAGACGTTTTATAGTCCTCATCAGGGAGATCGCCGTAACTCAGCGGCCTCCCGGCGAGCAGCGGCAGCAGCAACAGCGGCGTCTACTGTACATCTCATCTCTGTGTCTCCACACCATTGTACACACATAGCCTGTAGCCACGGAGGCAATTACCATGGCAACAGAGCGCCTCATCTCTGCAAGCAACGTGGATGCATTTTTATTCCCCACCACCACCACCCCTCCTCCTCCTCCTCCTCCTCCTCCTCCTCTTCGTCCCCAGATAGTGTCTCAGTGAGAGCAGATTTGACAACACGACACGTCGTGAGATTTTTATCTATTGTTGGTGTCACAGAGTCATTTTCAGCCGGTAATGTCTGGTGCCTTCTCCTCTAATTATGGGCTGTTAGTGTGTGTGTGTGTGTGTGTTGGGTGGGGGGGGTACAGCATCAGCTGCTGAATACAGAGCTCCAGGGATGACGCATTTTTGTAGGCCAACCAGGAAGTGATCATCTCCCTGGTTCCCTCCACTAACAGCCAATGAGATGTTCCGTTGGGTTTTAGATTATTACAGAAAATCCGCTCTGTGACGAACACACGTTTATGATACTCACATGTTTTGTTCGGTCACATGACTTCTCGTCACCACCACTAAGCTAACGGTGGACTAGTGTTTGGCGTGATGACGTTTAGTCGTCTCATTTTGTTAGCAGCCGTCTTTTGTAAGACACATAAAGGCTTCAAAACTCAGCAGTGGGATATTAACTGACATATTTCCTGTGGTTGAACTAAAGGTTAAAGTCTCTTCAGCTTGTGTTAAAACCACACACCTGATTTCAGACATCTAACTAAAGACCCCTGTTCATTTTGACAAGGATTTTCAATGTAGTTTTAGTCTCAGGGCGTATCCACACCTGCCTGGTTTTAGTTGGGTTGAATGGAACCCTGGAGCGTTCACCCTCTCGGTGCGGTCCGTTTGGGCAATCGCACTCGGGTGCAGCATCAAAACAAGCGAACCGAGACCTCCTTGAAGGGGTGGTCTCGGTTCGCTTCCAAACAAACTGTGGTACGGTTCGGTACGCTCCGTTTGTGGTGAGAACATGATGTGACCTCGTTGCGGCCCAAATGGAGAAAGCATTGCACCTTTTTGGATTAAACCGGCTCCGGTAGCGAGCTGCACTGTGCATGCACACCAGACAACATTACTACAGAAGAGCCAACGCTTGCCCTCGCTACTCACATCAGTACTAAACAGGTGTAACGTCAGGCTGTGTTGAAGACCTCGGGCATACCTGATGGATCTTTGGAAATATGTTCGGCCAATGAGCATGTAACAGTTTAGGAGGGTTAATGCACGCCTCCTCCTCCGTCCTCCGTACGTCTTGATCGGCGACTCCAGTGCATCAACACATTGTTTTCCAGTCGCAGCCGCTCCTCATTCTCAAACTGTATCGTTGCCTTGAGTGAAAACGTGTTATTCGGTAAAAAGAAAAGTTGACCAGGGCGAAGATCAAGCCATGTAGTCGTCCCTCCATTGATGTGTTCTGGAAGTCTGCTCTTCTTTGTTTACTTCCGGGAGTTTTCCAACGTGGAACTTCTGACCAATCAGAGAGCAGTTTCTTTGTGCACCAACATTTTGGTCCGCTTGTAAATGCTGCCGTGTGAACACAAACCAACCTCCAGGCAAAATGGTAACAGTTTAGTCCCTGATTCAGACCAGAGCAAACGATCTACAGGTGTACCCTAACCCTAACCAACTACAGGTGTACCCTAACCCTAACGATCTACAGGTGTGAAAACACCCTCAATAGTCTCTTACTGGAGATTATAGTTTAAAGTCACATTTTAGTCTTTTTGTTTTGTTTTAGTCGGTTTTATTTTGAGTCTAATTTGAGTCAATATATCCTGTAGATATACTCTGCCGTGGGTCTCACAGTCAACAGACTGCGCACCAGAATAACCCCACAGCATGTGGACATGTTGCTATTCCATATATTTGCTCATAAAGCCAGCAGACAGGCTGTCCGCTATTACTAAAAACAACACCATTAGTTTGTATTGGTTATGTTTGAATGGGTCACACACATTGGTCCTTTCTAAATAGCCCATTTTAATCTTGTTATCTCTGTTAATGGTTAATAATCGGTTAACAAAGGGTCGGCTATCAGACAGAGAAAAAAGATCTAGAGTAACATTCCTTGTCTGCCCGAACAGAGACGACTATTTTGTCTCGTCTTATTTTTTTAATTTACGATGTTGTTACTATTTGGTCATGAAATAAAAAAGACATCAACGAATACTTATCGTCAAATCTTTTATTGACAAAATGAACACTTCAAAACCCGTTGACTTCAGACGAGGGAGCCGGTTTATTACTGGTAACCTCATTTATTTGTATTACTTTAAGTGCCCTGGGCTGATGTCCCCCTTTACATTACATGTATAGCACTATGATTCCATTAACTCTAAGGGAGGGTTTTCCTGTCTCCTCATGCTAAAACTCAACTGTAAAAGCACATTTAAAGGGATAGTTTGGATGTTTCTCAGTGGGGTTGTATGAGGTCAGTGTTTTACCTACAGTAGATGGATAGAATATTTTGCAACGGGAACTGAAAGTGAAACAAAGACTACTTTCAAGAGAGCTACCAACAAACCTGTACTCAAGTCTAGCGTTTAAATGTAATGTTTTTATTGTTAAATTTTGAGAGAGGCGTCTCGCTGTGTTACCGGTGACGTTGTCACGTTGTCACGTTGTCACGTTGTCACGTCACTGACCTACAACTCATCGTCATGATAATGACGTCAGAGGATCACCAGAGTCTGTAGGATTCATCCTCAGGAGGCTGTAGATATCTACCAGATGTTACGGTTATCCATCCGATATGGTTGAGATATTTCAGTCTGCACCATCAGCGTCTCCTCTAAAACCAAACATAGCAGACTTGTATCAGTGGCATCAAGTTCACTGTAACCAGCAGTGAGTGTCTGTATCACTAGTGTGGCTTGTTTCTCTTCACTGAGTCTCTCTCCGTTGTGTCCTCCAGGCTTCCTGCTGTTCAAGGACTTCTGTATGAATGAGATCGACGAGGCCAGTGCCACAGCTCAAGTTCTACGAAGAAGTAAGTCGTGTGTGTGTGTGTGTGTGTGTGTGTGTGTGTGTGTGTGTGTGTGTGTGTGTGTGTGTGTGTGTGTGTGTGTGTGTGTGTGCGTGCGTGCGAGCGTGCGTGCGTGCGTGCGTGGGATTAGAGGGCATCGTGGGATGGGTGAGAGATTAGGCCTGTAATCCCGCTCATTCTGGGTTTTAGCCCTCCCAGGAAGCGTTGTTTTGTTGCGGCGTTGACGATGACCTCATGTGTCTCGTGTGTTTCAGATTAAGGACTACGAGAAGCTGGACTCGGAGGAGGAGAGGTTGAGCCGCAGCCGGCAGATTTACGACGGCTACATCATGAAGGAGCTGCTGTCCTGTTCACACGTGAGGGCGCCGTCACGGCCGCATTCACACACAGTACACAGTAACGTTATTAAGCATAGAGAGCCAGAGGAAATGAGTCAAACTGAACAACTTAATGCTACGTCCACACACTCTTGTCACAGCGTAGGAAAGCACAACGCTATCGCCAGATGAGTGACGACTTTTTTCTCAAGTTTTCTGTAAGCAGTGTGGCGTTGAGCCTGGGGAGAAGCTACCTAGCTAACTAGCCAGCCAGCTGTCTCCTGGCGCTGCGTCCGTTCTCTACCGGCGAGCTGCGACCACACACTTTATGGCCCCATTCTGTTGTCACCATGACAACAATCAGCATTTTCTTTTGTAATAGTCGAACAGTTCAACGACCCTTCTACTCCTATTTCATATTTCTATGGTTTTCCCTCTACAGTTGAGTTAGATGTTAGATGTTAGATGTTAGATGTTGGATGTTAGATGTAAATAAATGATTTGGTGTCTGAATTATTCTGTTTTTATCTCTGTTATAAGTAATAATAATATAATATAATAGTTATTACTGAAGGAAAGAAGAAAGCATCAATAGAACAGCTGATTATTAACTGTTCAACAGTAGTGTTTGTTGATTTCTCAGTTGTTGTTTTTTTTATCAAGTTGACATAATTCCTAAATGTTGTCCAGATGAAGTCACAGACTTGACCCCAGGATCAGTTGATAATATAATAAAATAACTGTACGTATGATTTACTAACTCAAAGAAAGTGGATTTATTGTTAAGTTAAACATCCGAGCACATACTGGAACCCAGAGTGATGATGGGAAGATCCTCACAGCTCCTCTACCGTCGTCCGTCGTCCATATGAGTGAGCTGCTGTCTGAAGAGAGGAAGTTATTAAACACAGATATTAGTGTTGTTGTTGGTGGTAGCGTCCTGGTCATGTTGCACTAGGGGACTGTACATCCTCACACACAGAAAACAGAAGTGAAAATACTGGTAAAGCTGCATTTTTTGTTTTGTTTTTAATGACCCTTCCTTTTTATTTGTTCTTCTTTGTCTCAGCCATTTTCTAAGAAAGCCGTGGACCACGTGCAGAGCCACCTAGCAAAGAAACAGGTTCCCCCGACTCTCTTCCAGGTAAAACTACAACCTTTCTACACATTTATCACATATTAATGTTATTGTGCAATATACGGATATTATTTTTCAAAATAATATTTGTATAACCTGAAACAGTAAAAGAATAATGGAATGAAAACAGCTGAACTCTCAGCACAACAACTGATTTGATCTCCGGTCAGTGTTGGTCGACAATGACTGACTAGAAATACTGTACACTTCACTTATTTTGGTACTTCACACCCTCAACACATGTGAGGGTATGAATTATACACACACACACACACACACACACTAACCTTTGCTGCTTTTTCTAAATGGATGTAGTAGATTTTGTTTTTAATTACGTTTTTAAGTCTAAGACTTTTTATCACCTTTTATTTTTAATGAAATACCATATACTATGATTTTTTATATTTTTTAGTGACATATTATATACTATGACTTTTTAATATTTTTTTTAATGAAATACTATATACTATGATTTTTTAAATATTTTTTTAATGACATACTATATACTATGATTTTTTAAATATTTTTTTTAATGACATACTATATACTATAATTTTTTAAATATTTTTTTAATGACATACTATATACTATGATTTTTTAAATATTCTTTTTAATGACATACTATATACAATGACTTTTTAATATTTTTTTTAATGACATACTATATACTATGATTTTTTAAATATTTTTTTTAATGACATACTATATACTATGACTTTTTAATATATTTTTTTAATGACATACTATATACTATGACTTTTTAATATTTTTTTGAATGACATACTATATACTATAACTTTTTAATATTTTTTTGAATGACATACTATATACTATGACTTTTTAATATTTTTTTTAATGATATACTATATACTATGATTTATGGGAGGAAACCGGATCACCCGGATTCAACCCAGCAGACAAGGGCCGAATCACTCAGCCACCATGTCGCTGTGGGGAGGAGGGAGAGAGTATGGAGGGGTGATGGTAGGAGGCGACCACGTCACTGTGGGGAGGAGGGAGAGAGTATGGAGGGGTGATGGTAGGAGGCGACCACGTCACTGTGGGGAGGAGGGTGAAATCACTTCATATAGAGCAGGTAGGGTGTAGGGGGTGTAGGGGTTGTAGGGTGTAGGGGGTGTAGGGGGTGAAATCACTTCACATAGAGCAGGTAGGGTGTAGGTGTAGGGAGTAGGGGTTGTAGGGTGTAGGGGGTGTGGGTGTAGGGTGTAGAGGGTGTAGGTGTAGGTGTAGGGGGTGTAGGGGGTGAAGGGGCAGGATGGTCAGAAGGGGGATGGGGGAAGAATGTGGAGAGAAAGAATGCTACTTCTCTCTCCTCTCTTTCTCCTTCCTCTCCTTCTTCTCCCTTTTCAAGTCCTCCTTCTCTTTTTTCTCCAGAGCCTCCTTTTCCTTCTTCACACTTTTCAACTCCTCCTTCTCTCTTTCCTCACTCTCCTTCTTCTCTCTCTTCTCTCTTTCCTCCCTCTCTTTCTTCTGTCTCTTCTCCTCCTTCTCCTTCTCCACAATCAGCTTCTTTAACTCCTTCTTCTTGGCATTCATCTCCTCCGCGGTCATCTGCAGTGCTCCCAGGTCAAGTTTCTGGTGGAGCTCCTGGAGGCGGAGGAGTTGTGCCTGGAGGTCTGTGGTGGTGTCGGTCTGGAGCCGGATCTGATCTTCCAGAGGGGCGAGCTTCGTTGACCACTTGGCCTCGCTCTGGAGGAGCTGCATCTCCTTCTCCTTCAGCTGGACCTCGCTCTGGAGGAGCTGCATCTCCTTCTCCTTCAGCCGGACCTCGCTCTGGAGGAGCTGCATCTCCTTCTCCTTCAGCCGGACCTCGTTCTTTAGAGTCTGATCTTCCAGAGCGGCGAGTTTCGTTGTCCACTCGGCCTCCAGAGCCATCTTGGCTGTCGTCATTCGGGTGATCAGATCATCCTTTTCCAGGACGACCTGGCTCACCTTCCTGTCCGACTCGTCCTGCAGAGATTTGACCATCAGATTCTTTTGATCAAGTGCAGATTGGAGCTCTCTCTCACAGGTCTCTCTGATCTCCCTGTTCTCCTCCTTCCAAGCTTCACAGGCCTTTATACACTTTTCAGTCCAGAGCTGTTTGATCATCACAATCTCATTCTGCTTTTCAAGCAGACTTTGACTGAGAGAGTCGGTCACCTCCTGTTTCTCCTGCTCCTTGGTCTGCAGGTCGTTCTGAACCTGTATCAGGATCTTGTTCTTCTCCAGCTCCCAACCGGACTCTTTGGCGGCCATCTGCTCCCTCAGGGCAGCGTTTTCGGCGGCCAGCTCAGTGACCTGTTGAGAGTCCTTCAGCTGGTTGCTGATAGTCTGTTTGACTATCATGATCTCATTCTGCTTTTCAAACAGACTTTGGCTGAGAGAGTCGGTCACCTCCTGTTTCTGAGCCTGTATCTTGATGGCTCTCTGAGCCATCCGGATCTTGTTCTTCTCCAGCTCCCAGCGGGACTCCTTGGCGGCCATCTGCTGCTTCAGGGCAGCGATTTCGGCGGCCAGCTCAGTGTTGTGCTGATGAGAGTCCTTCAGCTGGTTGCTGGGAGTCTGGAGGAGTTGAACCTGGAGGTCAGGGTTTTGCTTGTCCTGTCCTTTGAGGTCCTTCTGGGCATCTTTCCTGATGAGTCTCTCTGACCTGAGAGCCTTCAGGATCCTCATCTTCTCGTCTTTCCAGCTGGACTCATTGGCGGCCATCTGCTCCCTCAGGGCAGCGTTTTCAGCGGCCAGCTCGGTGACCTGTTGAGAGTTCTTCAGCTGGTTGCTTGGAGTCTGGAGGAGTTGAACCTGGAGGTCAGGGTTTTGCTTGTCCTGTCCTTTGAGGTCCTTCTGGGCTTCTTTTCTGATGAGTCTCTCTGACCTGAGAGCCCTCAGGATCCTCATCTTCTCATCTTCCCAGCTGGACTCATTGGCGGCCATCTGCTCCCTCAGGGCAGCGTTTTCAGCGGCCAGTTCGGTGACCTGGTGGGAGTCCTTCAGCTGGTTGCTGGGAGTCTGTTTGACCATCATCGTTCCACTCAGCTTTTCAAGAAGACTTTGCCTGAGAGAGTTGATCACCTTCTGATTCTCCTGCTCCTTGTTCTGCAGGTAGATCTGAACCTGTGTCAGCATCTTGTTCTTCTCCAGCTCCCAGCGGGACTCCTTGGCGGCCATCTGCTGCTTCAGGGCAGCGATTTTGGCGGCCAGCTCAGTGTTGTGCTGGTGAGAGTCCTTCAGCTGATTGCTGGGAGTCTGGAGGAGTTGAACCTGGAGGTCAGGGTTGTGCTCATCCTGTCCTTTGAGGCCCTTCTGGGCTTCTTCCCTGATGAGTCTCTCTAACTTGAGAGCCTTCAGGATCCTCATCTTCTCCTCTTCCCAGCTGGACTCCTTGGCGGCCATCTGCTCCCTCAGGGCAGCGGTTTCAGCGGCGTGCTCAAAGTTCTGTTTCTGGACGTCCATCAGGGCTCTCCTGAGATACTGCATCTCCTTGCTGGGAGCCTGCTGGGTAGCGGCTTCAACCAGCTCTTGGTTAAGTGACTGAAAGACACAAATGTAAAGGTTGAGAAAACAGTCCCGTCCTAACGTTGGATCACACAAAGAGACAGTTGAAAGTACTGAAGCCAACTCCATCTGCTTCTAAAGAGCACTGTGAAGCTACTTTTTCTGAAACACACTGATTCAGTTGGTCACAAGAGTCTAGCCAAGTTCAGCCTCACACCACAGAATCACATCTTTCTACTGTTTCCTTTATACTATACACACAGAACACCATTTATACTGTCAATAACTTCAGTTTCAGATCAGTTTTTTGGAGATCAGGTTGATCTAAAATCTTTTGGTGAAGCTTAGAATATGTTTTCAGTTCTGTTTTTTGTTAATTTAACTGTAAAAAACAGCCCTGTTTTAGTCCACATACGTATCTTATACTGCTCATGCATTTGTCAAAAGTTTAGACAAAAGATTAAAAAGCAGATGAAGATGTGGGCTGGCCTAGATCAGTGTAACGCTGAACAAAGTGTGTTTAAAGGCCTAGATCAGTGTAACGCTGAACAAAGTGTGTTTAAAGGCCTAGATCAGTGTAACGCTGAACAAAGTGTGTTTAAAGGCCTAGATCAGTGTAACGCTGAACAAAGTGTGTTTAAAGGTGTCTGGCTGAGAAGATCTCACCTCGTTTCTTGAACGGACGATCTTCTCCATCGTAGCACAACGGAGGTGTTAGTTGTGGTAACGGAGTATAATACAGTAGTAACGCTGTACGGAGTATAATACAGCAGTATTATACGAGGACAATACAGTAGTAACGCTGTATTGAAGTAGCTATAGCAGGTATGTAGTAGATTGACTAACTGTCGCTCTGGTCACACGCTCTGTTATCACTGAGAGATGCTTCTCTGGTGAAGGTTCGACTATAACTGAGTTGTTAGACTGCAGGAGCTTCTACTGGTGCACACACAACATTCTAGTGACTTTATGATGTCACTAAGCCACATTCTGTTTAATGTGATGTCACTAAGCCACATTCTGATGTGATGTCACGTTTCAGAATGTGATGTCATGTTTCAGAATGTGATGTGATGTCACGTTTCAGGATGTGATGTCACATTTCAGAATGTGATGTGATGTCACTTTTCAAAATGTGATGTCACATTGCACTGTGGTCACATGACTTCTCCAGACGGAAAAACTGAAAAATGGAGGTTCAAAGTTTTTTTTTTCATTTATCTATATATAAAAATGTAATACAATAGGTTCATAAACATGTTCAGATTTTGTATATTACAAAAGATTCTACAAATGTATTTTACAGTATAAAAATAGTGAGCCATGCTCACATTTGCTTTATTTATACTTTGTATTAATTCCCTTATTTATTTACTGTTCTGTTTAATTTTCCCTTTTATTTATTTATGTTTTTATTTTTGTTAATGTTTTGCATTTTTTATTCTATACTTATTTTAAAATTAATGTATTTATTTTGCTCAATTATCCCTTTGCATTTCACCCCGTATTTATTACCCCAAACTTATATATTTCTGTATTATTTTCTTTATACATTTCTAATAAATAAATAAATGCAAAAAAAAATAATCAATTCATTTTAAAAAATCATAAAAATAAATAAATAAATAAATAAAAGGGAAAATTAAACAGAAGAGTAAATAAATAAAATAATTAATTCAAATATAAATAAATGAAGAAACAAATTAAAACAGAAATATAAATTTATGTCACATAACTGTATTATCACTATAAAAAATTTTTTTTAATCACAATAAAAAAAAATGTATTTTGGCTTTTTTATAGTAAATTAATTTAGTCGTATCATATTATGGTAAATAAGTAAAAGATCATATTATGTAACTGCATTAGGTTGGCAAATCTGTCATCATCACTTTATTTATGTTGACGAAACTGACGAGTTCTATTCATTAAAGAAAGTTGATTCAATAAAACAAATAGCTCATTTAATACACTGAATTCATTTATTCAAACTGAAGATTTTGTTCGAGGTTTTAGGAAAATAGTTTGTGAACCACCGGCCTGATGTTAACCGAACTTGAACGCAGCGTAACTCGTTTAATTGACATCATTTTGTGTCGGAAGGAGGCGGGATGTCTGTGAATTTGATTGGATAGAAATTCAAACAGGTTCACAAAAAGACTTTGTGTTGCTAAATGTATATCCATACGGTCAGCGGGTAGCGAGCTACTTGTCGGAGACCCCTGCTCTACACTATATAGCCTACCTGTTAAAACACACCCGATATGCCTGCTTGGTTGGAAACGTGTTTCCGAGACGGTGCTTTTCCTCCCGAGGTGTCGATTCAAGCGTGAACTTGTGTTTTACAGTTCAGAGAATTCAGTCAGACACAATAATATTCCTCCATTCTTGCCCTCCGTGCCTGGCTGGCTGCCCCGTTTCTATTCGCCACGCGGGGATTCGTCACAGCTGAACTTTGGGTGCGAGCTCGGGGAGTCAACATTGTTTTCAGATTCTCCCGATTCGTGCCGTTGGTAATTATACATTTATAGAGAGGAGCATAAATTGCCATAAAGGCCACCCAGGAAAATCAACTTTAAAAACAAGGGTTGTTTTCTTTCAGCTCAGTAAATCTAATCAACTATTTCTTCCGTCTGAAGACAACATGGCTCTTCTTCTGGAGCTCCTCGCTGACTACATGTCAGTGTTTCCTGTGTGTTTCTATGAGCCCCTCAGTGTCGCTCAAATGTAGTAAGGTGGAAACAAAGAGGCGTCTTCTGTGACGTTTCTGTGAAGTGAATTAACTTCAACACTGCATGAGGATGTATTCACACTCACAGTAACTGAGAGAAACCTGTCTGTCCCCCTGCAGCCATACATAGTGGAGATCTGCGACAGCTTGAGAGGAAAGATCTTCCAGAAGTTCATTGAGAGGTGAGGCTGGTGAGAGAGGTGAAGGATGGAATAGTTTCATCATGTCTTCACCTAATACAGTAAATTCACATTATATTCTGTGTTTTTTTTTTTTCTTCCCTCAGTGACAAGTTTACTCGTTTTTGCCAGTGGAAGAACGTGGAGCTCAACATCCATGTGAGTACACGCTTTAAACGTCACTTTCTCAACCTGTAGTTTGGTTCATTTGGTCCAGAGGTTCAGATGATCTGTATATGCATGGATAGAGGAGAGTGTCCAGGAATAGAAGAACAGTGTCGATGCATCGTGAGACCAAGCCGACATCAGAGAACTAGCGGTGACGAAGGCCGACTGTTGCGTCGCCTCACGTCTCCTTTGTTTTGGCCGACAAGTTGCATTTGAACACACCTCAAACACTGAAGCTGACGGCCAGTTAGCACGTACGTTCTGCGAAATAACTCTGCACACCAGCAGGCGGCGGTAATCTGTATCCATCATTCAGGAAAGGGCAACAGGAAGAGCGAGGACGGCGGATATACAAGCTGTTGTTTTTTCACACCACTCTCACTCAACACTTAGCTTAGACTTTTAAACCCATATTTGCAAATTAGCATCATTAAAGGTATGCCAAATTAACTAGTAGCAGCTCCTGTTTGCAGTGTACTCATGGATGTACAGACAACTATCACTGTGATACTGAAGAAAAGTTAAAAACGTGACTATTCTCAAGCCAGTTCTGTAATATAAGGAGCGTCTTTTTCCTCTGATTTCTAAGTGGATTTCTGGGAGTTTATTTGTGGTGGACGTCGGAAATTATGAAACCCTCGGAAAGTGTAATTCAAACTGAACCTAAAATGTGTGTTTCATGTCTGCGTGTTTTTAGATTTGACTGCGTTATGACATCTATCTTTGCCTCAGCTCTCTCGCCTCCGTATGAAAACATCTGGTCCAGACCAAAACACAGAAATAAAAGATGCACTGTTGCCTTTTAGTTCCAGTCCATTTCATGTTCACACTGACTTACTACAAATGAACCAAGAGGTGTAAACATTACATCATACGGGCTGACAGGTAGCTCATTCATTGGACTCAACATCAGAACAGTGTTTTATTCATTTATCTTTGTATTATTTCCCTTATTTCTTTATTATTCTGTTTAATTTTCCCTTTTATTTATTTATGTATTTATTTTTAAATGTATTTCTTTTTGCATTTCTTTTTTTATTTATTTATTTATTAATCAGAAATATACACAGTAAAGAGAATACAGGAATAAATAAGTTTGGGGAAATAAATAAGAGGTGAAATGCAAAGGGAAAATCATGCATTAATAAATAAATACATACATCTTAAAATAAATATTAGAAAATAAATGCTAATTAATTAATTAATTAGTTTATAAATCAATAAAAAATAAACACATAAATAAATATAAGGGAAAACTAAACAGAAGAGTAAATAAATAAGGGAATTATATTTCTGTTTTATTTGTCTTTATTTATCTTATTAATTCCCTTATATATTTACTCTTCTGTTTAATTTTCCCTTTTATTTATTTATGTATTTATCTTTATGAATTTTTAAATGTATTTATTTATTTTTGCATTTATTTTTTAGTTATTTATTAATCAGAAATGCATAAAGAGAATACAGAAATAAATAAATATGCATAGCTACATAAATACTTACATTATAAAATAAATAATTAATTAATTAATTAAAAAATGAATAAAAATATACAAATAAATGCAAATAAATAAAAAAATGATTAAAAGTAAACATAAATAAATATAAAGGGAAAACTAAACAAAAGAGTAAATAAATAAGGGAATTATTGCGAAGATAAATAAATTAAGAAGCAAATTAAAACAGAAATATCAATTTTACATTTTATCAATTAATTAATGGCTACATTTATTTTTAATATTATTTTTGCTACATTTAATGCTACATTTATTTATTTGTTTATTTATTTGTTTATTTGGCTGGTTCAGTCCTCCATATCTTCGGAAGCAGACTATTCAATTTGCAAAATAAAATGACAAAATTCGCAGAAAAAAACAGCAACCAGCGATGTACTGATCCAATCACCGATAGCCGATAAACCCGTCTAATCGGACCGTACCAGACAGCTTTCACACCTGACTTTGTTTGAACAGGTTGTTTTGGGGTTCTTGTCTGTTTAAGTCCATCCTCTCCTTCTGTCCATCCTCAGCTGACCATGAACGACTTCAGCGTGCATCGGATCATCGGCAGGGGCGGCTTCGGCGAGGTGTACGGCTGCAGGAAGGCCGACACGGGGAAGATGTAAGGACGCAGAATAAACGTCTGTAAAGGGACACGGTCAGGTCGCCGCGCCGTGACCTTTGTCAACGGTGTGTAACCTGTGGCGTTTTGTTGTCTGAATGTCAGGTACGCCATGAAGTGTCTGGACAAGAAGAGGATCAAGATGAAGCAGGGGGAGACTCTAGCACTCAACGAGAGAATCATGCTGTCGTTAGTCAGCACAGGGGTGAGTCGTACACACTCACACCTGCAGCTGCTTCACTACGTTCAGGAAACACTCAGTGTGTTAGAACTCAGAGGAGATTCATTAAAGAAGGTTGCATCACACAGTGAATTAATCAACATTCACTGACAGGTAATATACGAGCTGTTTATCTTACATTACACCACTCATGTCAGACTGGACGACCGGTTAGGTTAACACGACCGCATCATTCACACTCCTTCAAACTACATCAATAATATTACACACATCTCTCCATGTACGCACAGGTTAATGAGTCATACCTACAGTTATTTATATATATATAGTATATCCATTTCATCATTCTTTATTTATTTCTACTTCACTACATTTCAGAGTGACTTGTACTTTTTAGTTACCTTACAGAATAAGATTTTACATTAAAAAAAAACATGTTAACCTTATCACAATGAGTACTTTTACTGCTGATACTTTAAGTACATTTTACTGCACAATGAGTACTTTTACTGCTGATACTTTAAGTACATTTTACTGCACAATGAGTACTTTACTTGAGTAAAATTGTGAATGCAGGACTTGTACTGGTAATGGAGTACTTGTACGTTGTTGTATTTGTACTTTGACCTCAGTAAATGATCTGATGAAAACAGAACGAGTCAGTTTGTGATCTGGTTTAATCTCTCTGACTCTGACTCTCCGTGTCTGCAGGACTGCCCGTTCATCGTGTGCATGACGTACGCCTTCCACACCCCCGACAAGCTCTGCTTCATCCTGGACCTCATGAACGGTAGGATGACCTTTGACCCCGTCCTTGCCCCAGATTAAACTCCAGGCTGAGACACACAGATTGGATTACTCAGCCATCGTCTCCTACTTCCTCTTAAGGGTTTTTACCGGCGAGCGGCTGTTTTTCTGAGCTTCATGAGAGGTTAAACTCCCGATCAAAGCCCTGAGTCACCTTTTTAAAGCCAACACAGTCATCATGATACAGTATGAGGCTATAAATACAGCTCGTCGATGCACGTGAAGACGGAGACAGTCGGGGTGGAGGGTCACAGAAGGCCTCCCATCGATTCTCCTTCTCTCCCCTCTGAGAGGATTACCACAGCGTATTGATGGGTATTGATTCAGGTATCATGAGGTCATACTGACCTACTCTGTGTTGTGTATGTCTCTCTGTGTGTGTGTGTGTGTGTGTGTGTTCAGGTGGCGACCTGCACTACCACCTGTCTCAGCACGGCGTGTTCAGCGAGAAAGAGATGCGTTTCTACGCCGCTGAGATCATCCTGGGTCTGGAGCACATGCACAACCGCTTCGTCGTCTACAGAGACCTCAAGGTAGACGCACACTGGAGTTTACTCTGGCTCAGTCCCACTAATACACCGTTCTGCTGGGCCGGTTCTAGCCTGCTGTATTAGGTCGGGCTGGGGGTGCAGCTTGGGCGGTAGGTAGCCCGAAGGTTGCCGGTTTGAATCTCTGGCCAGATGGCACAAAACATCTCTGGCAGAATAACAGCTGGCAACCAGAAGTCAGGATCAGATGCTTAAGAAGCTCCTGCTATTGAGCCCTCAGGCCTCTCTCCCCCTTTTGGTGTGTTTGTGTACGGAGTGTTTGGACGGGTTAAATGCAGAAGATTAATAAAGTAGACAGGTACAGGTACGTCTACAGGTATACAGATGTTCTTCGTCCAAACGCACACTGAGCTTTGTGTCACAAAAACGGATTCTTTGCCTTCTAAGGTGCAGATTTGTAAAAGCTCTGGTTCCTTTGTGTCTGTGTGGGTGTGTAAAACAGAGACGTCCTCTCTCCGCATTTCATGCCTATCGGTGCTTTGTGTAATGAGCGTGCACCAGATAATAACAAAGATGGCGCACTACCGGCTGGTTTATGTTTTGTTAGCGCTGCTCGGACTAATTACTACTTTACATTTAAACTTAATATTACTGCACCAACTTCACAGACGAACGGAGGCGTCTGCTGCACCTAGTGTTATTTGGTCCACCTCAGCACCCACGAGTTGAAGCAGCGGCGTTGTGTGTGTGTGTTTTGACCAATCAACGATGGTCATCCCTGCAAACTCCACCCTGAAAGTTCCTGTACTTGAGCTTCGTTTTTACAGGAACTTCCACCCCGAAACTAGGAACCTTTTGAGGAGCTCATTGCATTTCGACTGCAGGGACCACGGTGTCTAAATTAAGTTCTTGGGACATTTTACCCCCAAAAAAGCCCTGATCGGGGGGTCGTACTTTCTGAAAGTACAGGGACTTCCGGGGTGGAGTTTGCAGCGATGACCGTCGCTGATTGGTCAAACAAACACACAGAACATTAAAGTACTTTTAAGAAAGTCCAACCCCGGACCAGGGCCCCTTTTAGGTGGTAAAATGTCCCCCAGAAGACCACAAATCTATCTTCTTATCTCGTTGGCTTCTTAATCTGTCAATATGAAGACACAATAAGGTCGATATTATTCATTATTACAATAAATTAGTTCTGTGTTTATATGAAAAATAAAGATATCCCTACATGCATTTTTGGCTACGGCCCCCTGAACCAACGCAAACTGCACCTGTTGTTACGTTCTGCACAAAACGTAACGTAATGATGTCATCAGGATCGTGCAACGTGATGAAGCTAAAAACAGAAGCCGTAGCTTTCTGCTGCAGAAAGAATGAACCAAACAGGATGATGATGTACGATCTCCCGCTGGAAGTGAACCGGTTATAAAGGGTTAATATTCAGATTATTTATTAGATCATTCTAGTAAACAGGGCGTGTGACACAGATCGAAACCCTGGACGTTTTAGTTGTGCGCTCCGCGACTCACCGAGCCGCCATCACACCTCCACAGAGTCCCGTCAGCCATGTTTTCAGCTGTCCTCTGTGTTTCCTCTGATTCTCCTGTTTGGACCGGTTGCCATAATAACAGACATATTTTTGCTGGAAGTCAGGGGACAGTTTTAGGGCTTCAATAAACAGTGCAGAACAATGCAGATAATGCTCTGAGAGTCGGAGGGGGAAGAGAGAGAGAGAGAGAGAGGGAGTGAGTCAACGGGTTTTTGCCAAACAGCGAGAGGATAACCAGGACAGGAGGTTTTCTTTCACTGCTGAATCTTCTCCTGGTCAGCGGAAATTGGGACTTAAGTTGTGAATTAGTGAGGTCTCCAACATTGTTTCCTATGCTTATGATCTTATCTCTCGTATTCTACATCAGTACCACCCTCTCTCTCTCTCTCTCTCTCCCTTCAGCCAGCTAATATCCTGCTGGATGAACACGGTCATGTTCGTATCTCCGACCTCGGCCTCGCCTGCGACTTCTCCAAGAAGAAACCTCATGCCAGTGTGTAAGTATCTCTGTTAAACCCCGTTATCACAGGACTCACTTCTCCAGGGGGAGCTGGGCTGACTTACATATCACCTTTTGAATCCGTCCAGAGCGCTAATATCTGACGTCTATCAGTCTGTAATCAGCCGTTATATTGATGCTTCTTCTTCTTTCCTTCAGTAATAACTATCAGAGATCAAATCAGAGATAAAAACACCCAACTTAATATTTATTATTTGATTTGTCCCCAAAAGAAGAAGAATGAGCTGATTCAAACTTCCGTTTAGGCTACATCCACACTAATACGATTTAGTTTTAAAACACATAACTTGCTGCGTTTATGCCTCGCGTCCACACTACTGCGGTGTGGTGCAGTTAAATTCTGCATTTTATAATGGAGGAGGGAACCTGCCAAAATCAAAAATCAATCAATCAATAAATAAATAAATGATTCGATAAATACATTTGTCATTAAATGTAGCAAAAATAATATCAAAAATAAGTGTAGCCATTAATTAATTGTTATTGTTATTGTTGATACCTAACTCGAGGGAATGAGATCCCTAACTCGAGGGAACGAGATCCCTAACTCGAGGGAACGAGACACTTAACTCGAGGGAACGAGACACCTAACTCGAGGGAACGACATACCTAACTCGAGGGAACGAGATACCCGACTCGAGGGAACGAGATACCCGACTCGGGGGAACGAGATACCCGACTCGAGGGAACAAGATGCCTAACTCGAGATTTTTGCTTCTCACAACTAAATGAACAAGATCGACGGCGATACTGACGTTTAAAATGCTCTGCTCATAGAAAACATATCAAATCAAGCTCTTCCTAAACTAACAGCCAGCCAGCAGCCGGCGATCCAGATGTTTTGGCTTCAGTTTTTGGGCTGCTGTCATGCTGCAGCCTGTTAAAGAGTGATATATACTCAACGAATAATAACAAAAGAAATGTCACTGAATTGAGGTGAAGAAGAACCTTATATTAGGTCATTATTTTTTATTTGAATGAAACCTCTGGGTGACGTCACGGAGACGACGTCCATGTTTTATACAGCTGTTATCAACCAACACATCCCATTCATTTCTCAGCAGGCAGCCAAAACAACATCGCTCCATATTTAGAAACAAACAGGACCTTAAAAAGGAGAAGATCGATGACATTATTGTGCGTCTCTCAGAGTGGATTTTAGAAGTGAATGCATTAATAATGAAGCACAACAAACATCTCTCATCTCTCAGGATGTTTTTCTATCTGTTTGCGGTTTATCCTTCCAAAGAAACATTTGAGAAACACTCTGAATTGATTTATATGAATAATTTAATAAGTTAATGCAACTATATAAACGTTTCCTCCGGAGTGTGGATTAGGTTGCTCTACATGAAAACGGGCACGACAGTTTTTTCCTCTTCAAAATGTTAGTGTAAGTTTGGAGTCTTATTTAACCTCTTTCTTGACAAGCTAGTCTGACCTGGTTGGTACCGATGGATTCATCAGGTTTTATAGTTTACTATGATACCAGTATCTTCACTCTAGCTTTAAAACTGAGCCGCTTCAACCTCCGATATATCGATTACATTAAATAAATTAGTGACGTTAAAACAAATCTGTGTTATCATGTTTTTATCGCGTTAACTTTGACGGCCCTGAAAACAATATAACAAAAATGACTTTATTGATTTATTGCAGTTGTTGAATTTGAATAAAAATATTAATTTTGAAGTGGAAAAACGGTTACTGGTAAGATTACTAGAGATATTTTTAAGTGTTAATCCCAACAAACATCTTTGTAAAGGAGGTTTAACATGTTTTAAAAAGCTGTTTAAACCCAAATAAAAGGCTATTTTAAATGAGGTATGACAGGTTTCATTATGTTATACTGGTCTGCAAATTGGTCGGTACCGATGGATTCCTTTAGGCTTTATGGTTTCATATGATACTAGTAACTTCCCGTTATTTAACCTCCTTCATGACAACATGGTTGGTACCGATGGATTTATTAGTTGTTGGTTTTTTTCGGTCATTTTTTGGACATTTTTCTGACTTTTCTTCTGCCTATTTTTCAGATATTTTAGTCATTTTTAGGACATTTTTTCAGTAATTTTTGGACCTTTTTGACATTTTTAGGACTTTTCTTTTGCCTTTTTTTCAGACATTCTTCGGATATTTTACAGTCATTTTTCGGACACTTTTCTTCTGTATTTTTTCGGTCAGTTTCCAAATATTTTTCCGTCATTTTCATATGATACCAGTATCTCGCCAACATTTAGCGTAAGTTTGGAGCGTCATTTAACCTCCTTCATGACAAGCTAGTATGACACCAGTATCTTCACTCTAGCTTCACTCTGAGCTCACTACAACCTCTGAACTATCGATTGCGTTAATGCATTAAAGAAATTAGTGACATTAAAATGAATTTGCGTTAACGCGTTATTATCAAGTTAACTTTGACAGCCCTAAAAAAAATACATACACAACCGTAATAAACTAACAGCTAAATAAAAATCCTTGATCTTATTAATAATACCAGTAAGCCTCCTGCAGCATCGCGGCGTACCACAGCAGCAGCTCCTGCAATTTACCAGAAGCTTTAAACGCCGTCCGGAATAACAATAACTGTTGTTACGAGAGACGAGGGGAAATGTTTCATTAGTCATCTTCTCCTCTGATATGAATCCTGTCTGAACGCCGTTGACTGTTCATGCTGGAGCTGTTAAAAACTAATGAGAGTGTTGTTGGTTGCAGGGGGACTCATGGCTACATGGCTCCGGAGGTTCTCCAGAAGGGGACGGCGTACAACAGCAGCGCCGACTGGTTCTCTTTAGGCTGCATGCTCTTCAAACTCCTGCGAGGGTAAACCACTCCAGCTAATCTCATCATCTTCTTCTTCTTCTTCTTCTACTTCCTGTCTGCTCTCAGACCCTCTCAGAGTTAAAACCTCTTTGAATCTGCTCTCCACCGTCTCCGCTGCTCGGTGTGTGTTTGATGTGGTTTGTGTGCGAGCCTGTGTGTGTGTGTTTGTTTGATCTGGAGTGTGTAAATGCCAGAGGTCTGGGCCCAGTAGGTCAGAAAGTGTGTGTGTGTGTGTGTGTGTGTGTGTGTGTGTGTGTGTGTGTGTGTGTGTGTGTGAGTGTGTGTGAGTGTGTGTGTGTGTGTGTGTGTGTGATGGTTTGGAGGTCTGAGCGAGCAGAAATAGAGAGAGGAGAGTGTGTGACGCGTCTCTCCATTGATGTTTGGATCAGTGTGTTTGAACACTTTAAAGAGAGAGAGTGAAAGGTTGGCGGCTGCAGAGCTGACGGGAATGTTTCAACGCTCGGCTCCAAAATCCTGAATAATACAACTAGTTTTAGTCCCATGAATCCTGTTGGGAACAATATCACATCAGTTTTCCTCCATGAAGATCAGGTTTGAGCTCACACTCTGTAAACATTTAGCAGAAAAGGAGAATCAGGGTGATTACAGCTAGTGCTGCTTATTCTAATATTCAGCCATATCTTCAATGAGATGAGTCTTTTTGCCTACAGCGGCGTATTACAGCCATTGTAGGTAAAAAAAAATAAAAAAATTACTGAGCCCAGAAAAAACTTAAATTTACGAGAAAAACATAAATTTGTAAGAAAAATGTAGAAATTCTCTGAGATTAAAGTCATCAATTTACTAGAAAAAAATCCAGATATTCTCTGAGGTTCAAATTGTAAATTCATGTGAAAAAAACTCAGAAATTATCTGACATTTAATTAAAAAGATTATAAGAATTATAAGAAAAACATTGGATATTCTCAGAGGTTATAAAATCATAAATTTATGAGAGAAAAAAACTCAGGAATTCTCTGAGATATAAGTCACAAATTTGCAAGAAGTGGTAAATGTACGATAAAAGAAATGGAATATCTTCTGAAATTATAAAGTCATAAATTTACAAGAAAAAAACAGATATTCTATGAGATGAAAAAGGTATTTATGAGAAAAAAAATCTGAATTTTCGTTGAAATAAAAACTTGAATATTCTCTGATATTATGAAGTCATAAATTTGCGTGAAAAAATTCCAAAATGTTCTGAAATTAATTTCACAAATTTACAGGAAAAACTCAGATATTCACTGAGATTAAACTTGTAGATTCATGAGAGAAAAATCTGAAATTTGTGAGAAGAAAAACTTGCATATCCTCAGAGATTATAAAGTCATAAATTTACAAGAAAAAACTCAGAAATTCCCTAAGATAAAAGTGGTAAATTTATGAGAAAAAATTATATATATTATCAAACAAATATGTATAAAAAGAAAAACACAATAAAATTGAGAAGTTAAATTATGAGGATAAATTATAACATGTATAAAATAAAATATATTTGGGGTGCACAATTGCAAAATGAATAAACTGTAATGTAAACAGGAATGGTAGTGACTGTATATGTATAATGAGAAGTAATAAATACATATACAGAGATGTAAAACAGTAAGTAAAAGTATATAAAGATAAAGGTACTTGGTTGCGTGTTGGAACTATTTCTTGACAGTGTATCCATACGCCAAGACTTCGGGAAGCTGCACTGCAACAAGAAATAGTTCCTCCACAAAATGTTTCTGTTTACACAAACGATGCACTCTCATATTTTAAGACTGATCATATTGTCCTCCACTAAATTCAAGTTGCCGTCTGGTGGAGCCTCAGTGCAGCTGTAGAGTTACAAAATGAACCTCTATCCATCCAAACAACTCAACATGCCCCTGCAGAATAGATTCAGGCTTCAAAACAACCCCTTCCTGTCCTGAAAGAAGCTCGCATCCATGAAGTTCAGACTTGGATTTATTGATCGACATGGTTTCCGGCCCTCAGCGGTGGATTTTGATGTCGTTTGGCTCCGGCTAAACAATTAGACTCATTGAAGATGTAGTTTGGAAGCTGCTACTCTCCCATTAAGCCTGCCAGTTGTCATTTGATCCCTCTCGCTAAGTGAAGTACGGTGCTCTTTGCATCTTGGCTGGAGATGCTGTTCTGTTCTGTCTCGTAAATATGTTTGCTTGATATGTTGGCCTCAGACGCAGCGCTCACTGGAGAGGAGCTGCCGGCTCTTCTGCTGGATCAAAATGTGTTTGTCTTGTAAAAATCTCCTTAGAAAATGTCACAGTTTAGCTGCTCAGCTGCTTCTTCAGCATTCAGAGGAACAAAGTGGCTCCAGACTGCTTCACTTTAAAGGGATGGATGAGGTACTGCTTCACAGTCAGTGTATTACCTGCAGTAGATGGAGTAGCAGCACGGGAGCAAAACAAAGCCACCAGACTCCATTGAAAAAACATGCAATTTGACCTCTCAGAACAGGAGAGCTGCCGGTCTACCGCTGCCTCCTTCGGTTAGTTTGTTTGTGTTATTGTGTGACTTTGGTGAATCCGAACTAACCCTTTAAAACACCAAAGTCACACAATAACACAAACAAACTAACGAAGGAGGCAGCGGTAGACCAGCAACTCTCCTGTGTTCTCAGAGGGAAAATTACAGTTTCTTTCAATGGAGTCTGGTTGCTTTGGCGAAAGCATAGATAACGGCTTCAGTTCCCCGTCGGAAACACAGACTGTAAGCTCTCTGACAGCAAGATAAATATTCTAAATATAGCGTACATTTGACTTTCCCTTTAGCTACAAATTGTACTTATCTCAAAGGTAAATATTGTACTTTGTACTTCACTATATTTGTCTGGCAGCTTTAGTTACTTTACAAATTAAATGTTTGTACACAAACACGTGAGGAGTTTATTAAATATGATGTTTAGTTATATATTAAACTACTACTAACTAAGTTTTATACATACTTTTACTGTAGTAAAGGATCTGAATCAGCATCTCTCTCTCTCTCTCTCTCTCCTCTCCTGTGCAGGCACAGTCCTTTCAGACAGCATAAGACCAAAGACAAACATGAGATTGACCGCATGACGCTCACCATGGTAAGACACATCTTCATGTTTCCTAGAAGTCGGCTACAAAAGGTGCACATGATGGCGGATGCACATATTACAAGGAGTCTTTATGTAAACACGCGGTAAAGCACATATGAGTCTTTACTTAACCCTGATCACACGGGTTTGGCCTGTGTTTACATTACAGTAATACCAAATGCACACAGATCCTGATATACCTGTGTGAACAGATACCTGGGAGGAGCTAGATCTACTGTACTGTAGAGGACGCAACCTGTACAAAAATACAAAAATAAATGAATAAATGACTTGATAAATAAATAAACGTCATTAAATGTTGCAAAAATAATATTAAAAATAAATGTAGCCATTAATTAATTGATAAAATGTGACATATTTGGATGTTTCTGTTTTAATTTGCTTCTTTATTAATTTATCTGTTTATTAATTCCTTTATTTATTTACTCTTCTATTTAATTTTCCCTTTTATTTATTTATGTATTTATTTTTATGATTTTTTAAATGTACTTGTTTATTTTTTTATTTTTTTATTTTTTTAATTTATTTTATATTTATTGTTAAATTTATTTATTTATTTATTTATGTATGATTTTCCCTTTGCATTTCACCACTTATTTATTTCCCTTAACTTATTTATTTCTTTATTCGTTTCTTTATGCATTGCTGCCTCATTATGCAAATAATACAAAAATAAATAAGTACATACATTTAAAAAATACATAAAATAATTAATTAATAAAAGTATAATTCATTTAATTTATTTAAAGAATCGTGCAGAAATAAATGAATAAATAAATGCAAAAATACATTTAAAAAATATTGAAAATATATACATTTATAAATAAAAGGAAAATTAAACAGAAGTATAAATAAATAAGGGAATTAATACAAAGATAAATAAAAAAGCAAATTAAAACTGAAATATCAATTTATGTCACATTTTATCAGTTCATTTATGGCTACATTTATTTTTAATAATATTTTTGCTACATTTAATTACATATTTATTTATTTATTTATTGAGTCATTTATTTTTGATTTTGGCAGGTTACATCTTCCGTACTGTACAGTAGTTTCTAAATGTGTCGACCTGACAGAGATAGATGTCTTTGTTTTGGGGGTCATCCTTTAGTCGGCCTGCTACCATCCAACACTCGGCCGTGTGTTTACTCTGCTGTGTCATGGGAAGACACGGCAGATGAGGCGTATGACAGAAACCCGGCTTAGATAAACTGAGCTAGCAGCCAAGCTGGAAAGTTAAAGTACACCCCCGGGGTCAGATGGATTTATAGTCCCATCCAGCTCAGGTTTACTCCGAGAGTCGGGGATCTGTGCTTTTAAAGGAGAATAAAGACAGTTTCACCTGTTTTCAATCTATTCATTTTTAATTAAATTTAAAGTCCCTCTCCTCTCTAAAATGTGTTTTTGTTCTTCACTGAGCAGAATGTTTGTTTTCACATTCATCTTAAAGAGACAACAGACAACTTTTCCTCCTCTAGTGTTCCCAAGTGGTTTTATTGACAACCGGAACGCCTCGGAGGCTACCGGCGACTCATTTACCCAACGATTCAGACTAAATATATTCAAATATATTATATGTTATTCAATCCCAGTTAGAGTTGCAACGATTAATCAATTAGTTGTCAACTACTAAATTAATCGGCAATTATTTTGATAATTGATTAATTGGTTTGAGTATTGTAGTCTGAATTCTCTGATTGCAGCTTCTTAAATGTGAATATGTTCTGGTTTCTTTCCTCCTCTGTGACGGTAAACTGAATATCTTTGAGTTGTGGACAAAACGAGACATTTGAGGACGTCGTCTTGGGGCTTTGGGTAAACACTGATCAACATTTTATAGACCAAACAACTAATCGATTAATTGAGAAAATAACCGACGGTTGAATCAACGATGAGAATGAATCATTAGTTGCAGCTGCTCAGAGTAATCCCAGTCCACAGGGCCTCTCTCTCGCTGCAGCCGACACAAGCTTTATGCAAATTAATGTGTGATGATGTCATCAATATGCAAATGTGCGCATGACGTCATCTGGTGACTTTTGGAGCTTGTTCTAGCTGGTGATGGGAAGTCCGGCTCTTTTTAGTGAGCCAGATCATTTGACTCAGCTCACCAAGAAGAGTCGGCTCCCAAACGGCTCTTCGTTTTACTTCACTTCTGCCTTTTATCATTCAGACAAATTTAGCGCAGTTTTGACCTATAATGAGTATGTGTGCACATATATCACTTCAATTATTCAATATAATTATACTGAACCTTATCATTTCCAGAATATCATAATTTTACATGCTGCTTCGTGTCCAACTGTCACTCATCTTGTCTGCTATCCGCACACTCCTCTCTCTCTCTCTCTCTCCTCCTCTCCCTTGTGCTCTGTACCTGTAGACCGTCAGCGCGCCGCCCACCCCCGCCCCTCCCTGCTTGATGGTATGATCCATGTCTGTTCATCACCTGATTGGTCCCACGGACGTCATTAACACAACATTCAGTCACAGTCAGTGCATGGAGTGTCCGTGGCGCGGAGAAGATCATCCTATCATTCTGCCTTGAATTAATAAAAAACAAAAAACTCCCAAGCTCCCATCGTTCACTTAAAAGAGCGACCGACACATCACACATCACACATCACTAGTTCTAGCTACTTTCATTAGAAAAAAGTTGTCAACTGCACAGGAGCATTTTGCATATAACGTTATAAATGTGACTTTAGTCTGGACGGCGATAATCAGACGGTAACTATCTAACAGACAGTAAAATCATGCAGTTTTTTGCATGCAATATATAATTTGCCTGTTCTAAAATGATTTATTTCTGGTGTGTTCTTTATACTATGACCGTTTTCCTAAAATTAAATATATCGCCATATATTGAATCGTTACCCCCGTATCATGATACGTATCGTATCGGCAGATTCTCGCCCTACTGTCGTGTTTGAGCACAGACGAGTTTACAACAACAAACTGTGGAGTGAGTTTTCATCAGATTCACAGATGTGCTCGTCTTCACTCTTCCTCGCCAGCAGCAGCAGCAGTCGTCCATCACAGCGTCCAAATCTCTGAGTCCGTTTATTGTCGGGACATGACGCCGTAGAGAAGCTGCTCCCTCCCTCCCTCTGTACTACTGCTGTTTGGCTGAGCAGGACCTTTAAACAGAGAGAGAGTCTGATCTTTCATATCACAATAAATCCAGATTAGGATTTTAATCCAGCCACTTAATCTGGTTAATCCCTTTAATCCTCGTCTACGGGTGTGTGTGTGTGTGAGAGAGAGAGAGGGAGAGAGAGAGATAGAGAAGAGGAGAGGAGAGGCTGCGATTCAGCACCGACCGGGCTAAAAATACTGCTCTATATGTCTCTGTGTTTATTAAACATGATGAATGGTCTCATTACATAAACACCATAGAAGCAGGCGGCTGAGAACAGGAAGAGATGGATGGAGGGAGGGAGGGAGGGATGGAGGGATGGAACAGATCCCGATAGACGCCACTTCTGCTTTTCAGAAACGTCCCCACGAAGCAGAACGTAAAGCCCGTCAGAGAGAGAACGAACCGGCAGAGGCTCCTCTTAAACCCTGACTACCTGATTGCTCAACTTTGCGCCAAAATTCGCACCTCTTATCAGAGTCATAACCCGGTCTGATATAAACACACACACATCATACACATATTTATAGACTCAGTGTGACTTGCACTTCCAGAAGATATCATTATATCTGTCCATCGTGAATAAACGTGCATCAATCTGCTTAGAAATCACAGAAGACAGTCGCTCCTCAAACTGCAGAACTCGCCTAAGACTTATCACGTTTTTAACTTTTCTTCAGTATCACAGTAATCCAGTGATAGTTGTCTGTACATCCATGAGTTTGTCATCAATGTTCATAAATCTACTTAGAAATCATGGGAAAAAAGTTGTTCCTTATAACTGCAGAACTTCATTGAGAATCTTCATGTTTTTAAGTTTACTTCAGTATCACAGTAATCCAGTGATAGTTGTCTGTACATCCATGAGTACACTGCAGACAGGAACTACTAATACATAATTCGGCATACTTTTAATGGAGACAGTTTGCAAATATAGGTTTAAAAAGTCCCTGTCTGTCACTTTAAAGCAGTACTTCAACAATTTAGTATTGTAGTTCTATAAAGCTGAACAACTGAAGAGACAGATTCAACAAGATTCAAGAGTTCAAAGGTTTATTTATCATCAATAAATGTCCATAAATCCACTCACGTATGATTTCTTGGCATCTCATGCATCCGTGACTATCGATTCCTTTTATTGATGCTTTCCCACAGTTACACATGCACAATGATGAATATGCACGCTGTATCATGTTTCAGTTTTGTTTGGGAAAGCACATAAAAGCGAGGCGCTACTACTACTAAACCTGAGGGGGCGCACCCTATTTTTTTCCCTGATAATGCGACACTGTGAACAACAAACCTGTTTTGAAATCAGCAGAAGGAGAGTTAGTAAAGTTAGCTGTTATCAGCCGTTAGCAGCTCAGTCCTGACTGGTTAAATAACGGAGCTACTAACGTTAACGGAGGTGCCATCGAGTTATTATTATGAGGCGTTCACGGCCTGCTCAGCAAAATGACTATTGGGTGAAGGTAAATTATCATGATGCGTTTAAATGTAATCTTGTAAAATTAAGTTTTTGGTGAGAAACTTGAATAAATCCAGATGTTTGAAGGAGATGTTTTCACATCAATATAAAATAGATATTAGAGAGAGAAGATGTTTTTTATGTCAAATATATCGAACATTGAATGACATCAGATCCAAAATGTTATTCCTTCATGTAGCGCAGAGATTTCAAAAGTGTCAGATAAAAAAAAGGTTAATTTCAGACCGTGCCCTGTACTGCTGTAAAAGGTGTTTAAGAAGTCCATTTTCAAAACACCCCGTTCTCTCTCTCTCTCCCTCCTTGTTTCTTCCCTTCTTGTCTCCTCCCTCCTTGTTCCCTCCCTCCTTTTCTCTGGCAGAATGTGGAGCTGCCCGACTCGTTCACTGCGGAGCTCAAAGACCTGCTGGAGGGGCTGCTGCAGAGACGTATCCAAGAGGCTGGGCTGTCAGGGCCGAGGGTACGACACATCAACACACACTGAAGTCCACATTAACCCCCCCCCCCCCAAAGGCGTGCAAATGAATTCATCAGTCAGCCCGCTGGATGTGCTCATTAGGGCTGGAAACACTGGGCGGTGCGGTGTGGAGACGGATAGAGTCGGACATCCAGTGATCTGATAGAAGCTGAGTTAATAACTAATCTGATCAATGCTGTCGTCTCCGATCAGCTGCTGACTGAAGCCCAGTGATGGAGCTCTGTCTGCTCTGGGTGGTTGGTAGATGTGGCAAACACTGCCACCTAGTGTACACATATAAACCAACACAAGGTGTGTGACGAAGCTCCCCCCTTCTCTCTCTCTCCCTCTCTCCCTCTCTCCCTCTCCCTCTTTCCACCACAGAGACCCTGAGGTGAAGGAGCACCAGTTCTTCAAAGGCATCGACTGGCAGCAGATGTACCTGCAGAAGGTGAGTGAGCATCGACTCCTCCGTCAATCCTCCGTTTGTTCTTTGTGCTGCAGCTTTTTTAGAAAACATTTCTTCATTGAAACTGAGCTGAATGTTGTTTTGGTCGATAAATTCAAGACCAATGAAGCCGTTTGTTACCTTTTTATAAGATACAATAAATCTGAACGCCTCTTCTACTATGTAGTTTAACCTCTTGGGTGCTGGAAAGAGTTGTTCACCTAGACAAAATAAATCTGTAATAGCTCCACAACTAGCAGGTCTATATGCATGATCTTGGTCCCTATGGAGAGGTATTAGACAGTGAATAATAGCCATGATGCCATGCACGGAGATGCCACTGAATTCATTCAGCTACTCCTCGACTACAACTGTGCCAAAGCATATATAAAAAACACAAATCACATAGATTCTACAAAGGTTTTAGTCCGGATAGGACCAGGAGAACTCTCCATTTGGCACACATGGATACCCAAAGTGCTCGGTGCACACAATGGAGCCTTTGGCTATGACATGTACCCTGTGCACCATCACATTCTACCATTGTGTTCAGTATTAAATCAATTAAAAACAACTCAATTGTATAATTTAAATTTAAACATTCAGGCCCAAAAAGAAACACAGGAGTTGAGTGTTTCATCCAGATTTATATTGACAAAAGGTCTAGCCATTAATTAATTGATAAAATGTGACATAAATGGATATTTCTTCCTTATTTTATACTCTTCTATTTTATTTTTATTTATTTATATTTTAATTAATTTTTAAATGTATTTATTTATTCAACATTTATTTAGCATTTATGTATTTTGCCTTTATTTAGTTTGCATTTGTTTTTTTAAATGTGTTTTTATTTATATATATTTATGCATTTATTTATGTATTTATTTCTGCATGATTTCCCCTTTGCATTTCACCCCTTATTCATTTACTCTTCTCTTTAATTTTCCCTTTTATTTATTTATGTATATATTTTGATACATTTTTCAATTTATTTATTAATTTACTTTTTATTTATTTATTTTTGCATTTATTTTATATTTAATTAGTTTTGCATTTATTTTTGCATTTATTTTTATAATTTTTTAAATATATATATATTTATTTATTATTATTATTTATTTTTTTGCTTTAATTCTTTATTTATTTAGTTTTGCCTTTATTTTTTTATTTAGTTTGTATTTAGTTTTAAATGTGTGTATTAATGCATTATGTATTTATTTCTGCCCGATTTTCCCTTTGCATTCCACCTCTTATTTATTCGGAGTTGGCACATACATTTATCCGGCTATATGAGACCGGAGGTCGATGGATCGATGCGTCTCTAAGAACACAACGACATGGTTGGCTGTGATGTAAAACCACAGAGGAAGAAATCTAGATTATTGTCAACCGCGGTCTCCGTCTGCAGCAGATCAGGTCACGTCTCTCTGTTTAAAGCGACGGTCGGATGGAGCCACACTAGTCATTGGTCCAGTACAGTTACAGTTGCCATGGTTACCCCATCACTTGAGGGGAGCACTGCTGTGGGACTGTGGCCTTGTTGTTTTGCTCTCCTCCTTTTGTCACTTGTTTCTCCTCCTGCAGCACATTTCTTCTTCTTCTTCTTCTTCTTCTGTTAAGCCCTCCTCTCTCTCTCTCTCTCTCCCTCTCCCTCCGTCTGTAGTACGCTCCTCCTTTAATTCCTCCCCGGGGAGAGGTGAACGCCGCAGATGCTTTTGACATCGGCTCTTTTGATGAGGAGGACACCAAGGGCATCAAGGTACTCTTTTATTTATTCATGACCCTCCTCAAGTATCCGACGTTGTAAACAGATGTAAACAGATGTGTCCAACGCAGCTCAAACTAAACAGATGTAAACAGATGTGTCCAACGCAGCGTTTTTACTCAAACTATCCAGGATGCGCTGCAGTAAGATAAGATCATATAAGATAAGATAATATATACTTTAATGTCCCCAAAGGGAAATTTAGCACACAGCTGCAATCAACTTAAAACACTACTAAACTACTACTACTAAAATATGACATATGCCCTGTGAGATCAAATCTATAAATACATTATAGAAATGAGGAGAGAAAGAATAATAAATAATATTAAATAATAAAAAACATAAATTGATAAGAAGTGAAAGTCAAGGGTTAGTTCCGTGTCAACATCAGCGCCCAGCAGCAGAGCTACGCCTCCACCATTTTGGACTGAAAGCGACTACCGGACGCCCGTGAAACGTCCTCCTACAAAGAGACGTACAAAAGTAAAACTAGATTATTGGATGGATTATTTCCATGAAGTACCTTAGTGATTAGTGCCGTTGAAGGCCGTGGAAGGAAGCCACATGGTCTCTCTGACTCCGTGCAGAGCGGCCGTAGTTTGCATTCGATTCCAGACAGTTTATTTCCTAACATTACTTTCACTACAGGTACATCTTCAGAATGATAATCAGGGGTTTGGTTTGGATTGAAGCGATTTGAAAGTGAGTTTTCTTTTCCTTCATTAGCGTTAATGTGTCTGCAGTAGCAGTTATTCATCCTCTGAAGCTCAGTGCAGAGAAATAAAAGACAGAAGCAGGGTTTGTATACGTTTCCCCAGACGCTGGAGTAATAATACTAATGTGAGAGCTGCAGTCCCCCGACGTCCATCCAGTCAACATCAGTGCAGTCTGAACACTCACTGACGAGGCTTTATGTCTCCGGGTTGTCCGTACATCCGTCTGTACCGTTCTCGTGGACGTGATATCTCAGGAACGCCAGGAGGGAATCTCCAGGCGTTCCTGAGATATCACGTCCACTTGGACTTGACTGTGACCTCACAAAACACATTGTTGTCCACAACTCCAGAATTCATCTGCTAATTAAGACAATTTCACACAAATGTCCGACAGGATCAAATGATGAAGTGAGGATGTTTAGGACGGACATGGATGTAAACTACAGCTTGACTGGTTTGACGTAGGCGTACAATCACGAGGCAGTAATTCTAGTTTATTGCATTATACTAAGAGGTGTTTTAGTCCTCTCTAATATAAACATGGTGGACAAAATAGTGGAAACACCTCTCATTATAATCAACCGCAGCACAAACAGCATCTAAAATGATCATAGAGCTGAATCAACACCTCAAAAACAGAAACACATGAACTTTCCTTTTAGACTGTGCAATTCATTTACGATTAATCACGATTAACTATTTGAATCAATTGACAGCCCTATATATATATATATATATATATTTATATAACTAAATCAACTACAAAAACTCATTAATATTATAATATTGACTCAATATTAACTATGAAAAAAAATAACTAAATGAAACTTAAACTGCAGACAAAACTAGCGGATGTCCGATGGCCCAGAGTTCATTATCTCTCTCCGTCTGTCTGTCCTTTAGTTGCTGGACAGCGACCAGGAGCTGTACAAGAACTTCCCTCTGGTCATATCGGAGCGCTGGCAGCAGGAAGTGGCGGAGACGGTCTACGAGGCCGTCAACTCGGACACGGACAAGAACGAGGCTCGCAAGAGGGCCAAGAACAAGCAGCTGGGCAACGAGGAGGGTAATGACGACAGCTAACGACAATGATCGTACAACTAACTCTTTATTTATTATATTCTGACCATGTGTGTGTGTGTGTGTGTGTGTGTGTGTGTGTGTGTGTATGTGTTCTGAATGATCAATATCAATGATTATTACACGGCTATGTATAACAGACCGTTGCTATGTATAGCAGACCGTTGCTATGTATAATAGACCGTTGCTATGTATAACAGACCGTTGCTATGTATAGCAGAACGTTGCTATGTATAACAGACCGTTGCTATGTATAGCAGACCGTTGCTATGTATAGCAGACCGTTGCTATGTATAACAGGCCGTTGCTAAGGACGCAGCTCTGATGTCGGACTCTGGTGGAACCGTTTTTGTGTCAAAATATTAATTTCTTCAGCAAGTAGCCGTGTAATAAGTGGGATAATGTACAGCTAGCGGGTCATTGTTGTGAAAGAATCCCCTTCAGGGTGATGAGAGAGCCCTCCGCTTCGTGTTGGGGTGCAGCATCACCCTGTCGGGGATTCTTTCACAACAATGACCGGCTAGCTGTACATTATCCCTTACTTAGACATTATTTGTTGAATACGTTGAAACAAACCAGAGAAATATTTCTACTTCATGAAGTAAACTTGATCAATGTTAAACAGATATTAGTTCAGAGGATCTTCTGTATCCAGATGTGACCATTTACCAACAATGGTAAACATTCATTTACTTTAACAACTAACAGTGGACATTTTCTACACTTTCTTTAAGAAACACAAGTCTTTTGTGACTGCAGACTAGATTTAGTTAAAGAAACATGAAAATATGAAGAAAAGGACATTAACAACTTTATGGATGTAAGTTATGTTTGTACATAAATCAGGTTCAATTGTTAATTAAAGATATAAGATCTATAACAGTAACAGAGAGTCAGTGAACTGACCTCAGAGTCTCCAGTCTACAGTGTGGACTCTCCAGAAAACCACACAGGAGCTTCACTCCTGAATCCAGCAGCTCGTTGTTACTCAGCTGCAGCTCTCTCAGATGGGAGGGGTTGGACTTCAGAGCTGAGGCCAGAGAAGCACAGCTGATCTTTGACAACCTGCAGTAACTCAATCTGAATAAAGAATAAATGATGTGAGTTTAGAAGACAATGTTCCAGCTTGAAATCATTCAATGTTTAATAATGTGTTCGGAGCTGAAGAAGGTTTAGAACGTAGAAGTTTAGAAAATGTAAACTCCAAACACCTGAAGCCAACAGGATGCATGTTAAAAACTGTAAAATACAAAAAGTGAAACAGTGCTCTCATTAATATTAATGACAACGTGCTGCTATTTCAATAAAGACGTAGTGACTTCACCTCTTAAACTCTGACAGCTCCATCACTGGATCCATCGATACAAACTCATGTTGTGCAGCCAAACACAAATAAAAACCACAGAAACTGATTCAAGATTCAATTCAAGATTTAAAAGTTTACAAAGATGTCAAATATGTCAGGATGGATTTTTGGGAAATGTGAACAAAAATCATCTACAATATATATTTTAGGAACAGTGGAGTCATAAAATCAAAGCATCTTCAGTTTAAACTATTCAGTCAGTACCAGCATCATAAAGCTTCATAACATTTTTAGAAAAAACAAACAGTGAATATATTTGTTATTATCTGATAGCTGAAATAGAGATTATTTATTTTTGCTCTTTATATTTATGTATTTTTTATTATCATTTCTTTGAAAAAAACAAAACATGATGAAAGTCAAGTGTTGTGATATATTAAAGCACATGTGTCAAATTCAAGGCCCGCAGGCCGGAAGTGGCCTGCGAGAAAAATATCATATGTCTATCTTACAGTTTTTCTCAATTGATTACACACAAATACTGGTACTTGACACACAATGACCACAACATGTAACTCATGCACCAACCCCCTGAACCAATTCTGCTAAACTACAAGCACAATTCCTGCTTTACACTCAAATTGCAGTTCTAAAACACACTTTTTTCAAAACACTACACACAATTCTCTGCATTTGGCACAATTTTCATGAAGAAAATCTCGTTTTCACAAGGAACACACTGTCATTCAAAATTCTAAAGTCAATTGCCCTATTATGCACACTGACTCATCACATGGGCAAACACCTGTCACACAGTGTTACAATTAGCAATCATGGAAAGTGTATGACCGAAATCCACAAACGCGTATACCCCTTCTCCAAGCTATGGAAGACGCATGTGGAGATATAGCAGTTGATGCTTTTCATGGCTGGATTCGACATGCTAAGCGATATTTCCCCCGCTGCTTGGCCAGGGAAAACATTGCTTGTGATGTGGATGAGGTGCTGTGGCCAGACCGAAACAGAAGAGAGGATGCAGCATAGTTTTTTTTACTGTAACTGTATACAGTAAATTCTTCTGTTGTTTTGTATGTAGACCACTGTATGTGCAACTTTGTGTTGGTTGGGATGTACATTGTGTACATTGTTTTTGTGGGGAAAATAAAATATATTTGTTACCGTGTATTTGTGTGTTCTGAGTATAAAAACAATATTCTAAAATATTTTAAAACACACTTATGTATGTACTGTCTGTAGTAAGTGTAACACTGAACAAAAAAAAGGCCTAAGTCATCATGATGAATGGAGAAGAAGTGTTTTACATTCATCATAGTGTTTTACATTGAGCACATCAGTGTTCAACTGGTTCTTATAAATGTCTATTCATATGATGGTTTGTGTGTGTCATTTGAAAACAAAATACCATTTTGAGAAGACATAACATTGTTTTGAATGTAAAGTTTCATTTTGCAGGAGAATTGAGGGGTTTTGCCCAATGTGTGTGTGTTTTTTGATTTGTGTGTAGAGTTCTGAGAGTATGAGGCATGCTTTCAGAAAATGTGTGTAAACAATCGAGAAAAACTGTAATAGTTGATAACCAGCTTTGTAGTACAGTTTAGCGTGATCTCGTTTGTTAGGGTTAGTGAAGCCAGATAACGAGAAGATACCCTGGGTATGTTGAACTCGCTTCGTAGTACAGGCCTATGGTCTCAAAGAAAACTAAAACTGCGGCAACATGGCAACATTTTGGATTTGAGGTGCATTACTGCCACCAAGTAGACTGGAGTTGCTCCACTCTCATTCATGGGCTCTCTGCGGTGGCGGCAACACCTAGTGGTACAATTCGGTATACCAGTCCAGTCCGGTGTTTAGCTTAATATCAAACCGGTTTGAAATATTTTACACCAGCACAACCCAAGCTAATGCTAATGTTAAAACTTTAGATTGATGTTGTTGTGCAGCTGACATTACTGAATCAGTTCACTGACTTGATGAATATTCTCCACTTGTGCTACCAAATCACTGTTAGCGTAGCATTCAACATTACCCCATAATTGTCACTTGTGGCCACAGTGTCTGTGTTTGTGTGCAGCGCTCTGCTTTAGAGGACGCCATTTGGATTGGGATCCCGCAGGAGCAGGAAATTATAACTTTGATGTTGGTGGAGCAAGCGGTCAAAAAATAAACTGTAGTGATAACCAGAAGGATGGAGTCAACAAGTGAAGTTGAAAAGAAGATTTAAGCCAATTGTCAAGTCAAACTGAAGGTTGCAGGAAATTAAGCTTTATAAAAATTAATAAATAGCAATTAAGAAAATAATATAAATAGAAAAATAGAAAATAAATAAATCAGAAAGTAAAAATTGAAAATAAATAAATCAGAAAGTAATTTGTAAATTAATAAATCCACTAGAAAAACTGAGTGCTCAGGGAGTAAACCAGAGGGGAGTAATTAATCTAATTATGCCCGGAGTTTAGAAAAGCAACACTCTCAGTGTCACAGTAAAAAGGGTCCTGAAAAGTTAGCAGCTCGCTAATAAGCAGGGCTTTCATTCAAACAGCGCTGCGATCTGCAGTAAGACTATGTGCAGAACGGACATCTACAAAGTGTGAGAGGCAGCCGGTAAGAATACTGGATCACAGACTGGGAGACTGTTTACCTGGAGGAGATCGCTGAGGATGTTGTTTAGCGCTGTTAAGGACGGGGAACGGTAGTCCGTCTGTTTGTGCCGGTAGTTTAACTTTGTTTGTAGCAGATTGTTTGTTTAATGCTGCCGATTGTTCAAAAACATCTGTGACAAAATACGACTGACATATTTATGTAATAAACACCTGGAACACTTAAGAATAATTTTATAGTGTGTATATTTCAAGAACTAAACTAGTAATCTATACTGATCTATAAAGTTAATCACATCTGGACTTACAGAGCTTTTCTGCAGTTCCTCACAGCTGGAATCAGTCTGAGTCGTCCCTTATCTGTTGTGCTGTACTTCTTCAGGTCCAACTCATCCAGAACCTCCTCTGACATCCACAGCATGTAGGCCAGAGCTGAGCAGTGGATCACAGAGAGTTTCTTCTCTGATCTGTTCTCTGATCTGATCTCCTGATGTACCGAGTGGTCGTTCATCTCCGTCAGACAGTGGAAGATGTTGATGCTTCTTTCAGGAGAGGTATCATCTCTGTTCATCTCCTTCAGGTTGTTGATGGCTCTCTGGATGCTTCCTGAACTGCTCTTTGTCTGACCCAGCAGACCTCCTAAGAGTCTCTGGTTGGACTTCAGAGAGAGGCCATGAAGGAAGCGAACAAACAGGTCCAGGTGGCCACTTTTACTTTCAAGGGATTTCTCCATGGCTCTCTTCAGGAAGACATCCAGAGATAGGCTACGACTAGCATTGTTTCCAAAATGCTTAGAGATGTTCTTGAGAAAAGACTTTTGGTCTGACTCTCTGTGCTTGTAGTCTTCTCCCAGGAAGGTCTCCAGTACCTCTGTGTTGCTGTTTGAGTAACAGTGGAACATGTAGACTGCAGCCAGAAACTCATGAATGCTCAGGTGAACAAAGCAGTAGACTGTTTTCTGGAAGATCACACACTCTCTTTTGAAGATCTCTGTACAAACTCCTGAGTACACCGAGGCCTCTGTGACATCAAGACCACACCGCTCCGGGTCTTCTTGGTAGAACATGATGTTTCCTTTCTCCAGATGTTCAAACGCCAGCCTCCCCAGCTTCAGCAGAACTTCCCTGTCAGCCACCATCAGCTTCTGTGGACTCGTCTCATGTTCCTCACCATACTTCTGCTTCTTCCTCTTTGTCTGAACAAACAGGAAGTGTGAGTACATGTCAGTCAGGGTCTTGGGCAGCTCTCCTCTCTGGTCTGTAGTCAACATATGGTCCAGAACTGTGGCAGTGATCCAGCAGAAGACTGGGATTAGACACATGATGTGGAGGCTCCTGGATGTCTTGATGTGTGAGATGATTCTGCTGGACAGCTCTTCATCACTGACTCTCCTCCTGAAGTACTCCTCCTTCTGGGCGTCAGTGAAGCCTCGTACTTCTGTTACCCTGTCAACACATGCAGGAGGGATCTGATTGGCTGCTGCAGGTCGGGAAGTTATCCAGACAAGAGCTGAGGGAAGCAGATTCCCCTGGATGAGGTTTGTCAGCAGCACGTTGACTGATGACTTCTGGGTGACATCAGACACAACCTTCTTGTTCTTGAAATCCAGTGAAAGTCTGCTTTCATCCAGGCCGTCAAAGATGAACAGAACTTTACAGTCAGCGAGCTTCTCTGCTGTGACCCTCTGTAATGTTGGATGGAAAACATGGAGCAGCATGAGAAGACTGTACTGCTCATCTCTGATCAAGTTGAGCTCCCTGAACGAAAGCAGAACCACCAGACTGACATCTTGGTTCTCCAAGCCCTCTGCCCAGTCCAGAGTGAACTTCTGCACTGAGAAGGTTTTTCCAATGCCAACGACGCCGTTCGTCAGAACAACTCTGATGTGTCCCTGTTGGTCAGGTAAGGCTTTAAAGATGTCATGGCACTTGATTGGAGCGTCATGTAGGGTATTCTTCTTGGAAGCTGTCTCAAGCAGCCTCACCTCATGTTGGGTATTAACCTCTTCACTCTGTCCCTCTGTGATGTAGAGCTCAGTGTAGATCCTGTTGAGGAGGGTTCCACTTCCTGTTTCATCACTTCCTTCAGTCACACATTCACATCTCATCCTCAGACTGATCTTATGTTCATCTACAACCTCCTGCGAACCACTATCTGTTGAAAGAGAAGGAAAAAAGTTTGAGACAAAACAGAGAAACTTATTTTCATTGCCAATATGAAAATACTCAATATAAGAACATATAAAGAAGTAAAGGTTATAAAATCATCTTCCCTTCTTGAATTCAAAACTAATATCAACGTGATTTTTACATATATTGTTAATAGTTTTTATTTGTAAAGAGAAGCATCAGAAATGCTCCTTTTCCTCTCAGCCTCTGACTGTGTGTTGGTGTACATGTTTGATTGACAGCAGAGGAGGTGGAGCCTCAGCTGCTCGCCAGCAGCTCTTCATCTAAACAGCTCACTGTGGCTGTTCCTACCTCCCTGTAATATTTAAACCTCATCAAATAATGCAGAATATTTTCATGTATTGTTGTGTAGACTTGCATTTACTGAATAGTACCTCTAACAAAGAACCGTGAATCTCGTTGACCAATATACTGTGTTTCCTATAGCTGCTTCAAAATAAAAGCCCCTCGCTGGTGGAGGACTATTATGTGAAGCAGAAGGAAATGTTGAGTTTTCAGCTGTAAATAAATGAACCTCTGATGTGACTACAGCTCAGCTCAGTTTGTCCTGCAGTAGAAGTGCATGTATTCATGGCCTGGCACAACACAGAACAGAAAACAGCAAAAGACAAAGTAAACAAATGTACTGAAATCTGAAACTTACCAGCTGTGGGCAGACAGTGTTTTGTTAGCAGAGGAACTGAAGTGACAGGACACTGTTAAACATCTCAACTAACCAATGTTGATATTAGATATTATATCATGACACTTTTTAAGATCTTTAATGTGCTGCAACTGACGAGCTAATTATCACTCTACTGTAGCCTGAAAACTGATGTTAGCAGTGCAGCTTTCCTCAGTGGGTGTTTGTTTGGTCGCTTGTTCAACGTGTCGCTCTGCAGGACCAGACGTGTGTTTGTAAGTTAGAGAAGGACACTTTAGCAGGAAAGCTAATGTGGGCTGTTGTTCAGTCTGTGTCTCTTGTTGTGTTTCAGGCTGCTGTCTGGCTGTTAGTCAGTGTGACTGTCTGTCTGTGATAGAACAGTGATGTTGTTGCTTCACACAGAGTTTAATAGTTCTCCATCTTCATCTATATAGATGAAGAACAAACAGAATTCTGATTGTTAATGCAAAGACGGAGTGCTATCATAAAAACAAAACATAAAAATATATAATTATTTCTTTTGGGTTCAGATTTTCTCTCAAAGCAGAACACAGGACAAGTGATGCAAAGCCAATATGTATGATGGAGAAGATCTTAACGGTCCTTTTTCCAGACAAGAAGACATCAGCAGACCGATCTACAGTCTTACTTTGTACAGTGCTGGTCTGACTGGCTGTCTGAGGTCCAGGTCTTGTTCTGGTCTGACTGGCTGTCTGAGGTCCAGGTCTTGTTCTGGATCTGGACATCAGTTCCTCCGTCTTCTCTCTGTGGAGACATTACTTTATTACTAAAATGATTTGTTGATTGTTGGTGAAAAATATCAATACTTGGCCGATAACGTCTAGAAGCTCAGATGGTCACCGAGAAGAGTTAAAGTGTTGGTACTTCTCTGTTTGAATTCAGCATTCAGTCTGTGATGAAAATGTTCGTTTATTTTAACTCTCCTGCTTTAATTAACAAGAATTAGCTGCTTTTCCTGTCTGACTGTCTTATTGAACATTTAGTGATTTGGCTGAAGTTCGTTTATTAAAGAGGAACAACGGCCATTTTTAAAACATTGATATTATTTTGGAGGCTAAATAACGATATAAACTATATAACTATATAAAAATATTGCATCTTGCTCAGGTACGCACATATTCAGAGGACGCCCTGGTAAACCATAAGTTGGCAGCGTCATCACGGTAAACAGTGACTTCCTGTCAGTGGTGATATGAATGGAGTATAGAATTTCAGGAACATTTGCAATATAAACAAACATGCTGTTACTTTCAGAGGTTATTTTATGTGTTAACAATAAACACTTATAAAACAGGGAAACTGTGTCAGACCTCTCTGACTTCTTTAGTTTTCCAGTAGTTATAGTTTATGGAAGTGTTGTCCGGTGGAACGAAGAGATCATGACAGGATTTGGGCAGCAGCTAGCTTGTAGTTTCCACAGTGATGAACACACCAGTAAAGTATCTCGGACTATTCCCATCTGTGCTATACGTGGTCAACAAAAGTCTAGTAAAGTATTTATGGAATTAGTTACAGCTAACGTTATTTTACTAACTAGCTAGCTACCAATATGGTAGCTTTAATGGACAACATTTGCATAAACTATAACTACTGGAAGACGAAAGAAGTCAGAGAGGTCTGACACAGTGTCCCTGTTTTATAAGTGTTTATTGTTAACATATAAAATAATTTAGATTCAGAAAGTGACAGCATGTTTATTTATATTGAAAATGTTGTTGAAATTCTATACTCCATTCATATCACCACTGAGGTGACTGAACTGAGGTTAGAAGTGGTCTAAATATTGAGGAAGACCAGCAGTCTAAGACACACAGCATGTAACACTGGTGTCCTTGATCTTCTTCTTTTTAATGTCAATGTGTTTTCTGCCACTTCCTACTATCGACTATCCAATGAAGGCATGAATTCAAATATTCTGAAAAACAGAAGTGGTATAAATCTACATTTGACCATTTCATGCACTTTGTTTTATCAGCAGATAGTTTTACACCAGAGATGTTTGTTCTTGACCTTCAGAAACAATATGTGGTGCAGAGAATCTAAGCCCAAAGGTCCACATAATAATGATCCAAAGCTTTCAACTGAAAGCTCTGAATCATTAGTAAGTGGACCTTTGAGCAGATTTTTCCTTCACCATATTTTACATATGTAGTGAAAGAACAAACTCAAACCGTTAACACATATAATCAAGGTAAGCAAATAGTTTCTACAGATGCTTTTTCACCACATGTTGCACAATTATGATGTGCACTGATTCAAGATGACACCCAGTAGCTCATAACAGCTGATTCTAGGAGGAGTATATACATGTATATATACACTATATAATATACAGAACACTATATATATACATGTATATATACACTATATAATATACAAAACACTATATATACATGCATATATACACTATATAATATACAGAACACTATATATACATGTATATATACACTATATAATATACAGAACACTATATAGTTACTGGTCCAGTGAACTTTATCAGCCATTTCTAATCAATAATATATTCATCAAACCTCTAACAACAATATGAACAGCTGTCTTCATAAACACAATATAACCCTAATAATGATTATCACATGAATGATTATAAAAATAAAAATAATGATGATCACAATGTTAAAATAACAGTACTGAACTGGTAATAAAGTGATATTTTTCCTCGTTTAAGGTCAGATAATCTTTATTATCTGTTGATAGAGTGTTCCAGCAGCAGGAGGAGCTGTGGTATCTCTCTTTAACACACCACTGGAGAAGCAGTCTGTCACTGAATGAGATATTTAAAACGCACAAAGGAAGCATCGTCTTTTGTAGTCCATCTTCAGAACATTGTAGTTTCACCACAGCAGAATAACACCTGCTGCTGTCGCATCATTATTACAGAGCTTCTAGTGTAAGAGCAATCAGTCTGAACACCACAGTTGTCTTTTCCTGAGTCCTTCTGAATCCTCCTTCTCATCTTTCCTTGACCTCATGATGTTTTCCATCAAGGTCAAGGAGAAGTGGTTAGGAGAAGACGTTAAGACGTAATTTTTTGACTTTTCAAGGTACTTTTCCAGACGGAAGTCGAGCCATTTAGGCTTCATGCTCCACTGAGAGACTCTCTCATAGGAATGGACGGGACCACACCTCCAACGCTGGATCCAGTAGTGATGGGAACTCCGGCTCTTTTTAGTGAGCCGGTTCATTTGGCTCAGCTCACCAAGAAGATCCGGCTCTTTAGGCTCCCAAACAGCTCTTCGTTTTACTTCACTTCTGCCTTTTATAGTTCAGCCAAATTTAGCTTTAGCTGTTTTGACCTATGATTAGTATGTGTGCAGATATATCACTTAAATTATTCAATATGATTATACTAAACCTTATAATTTCCAGAATACCCAAATTGTACACACTGCTTCGTTTCCAACTGTCACTCATCTTGTCTGCTATTCGTGCACCGCACCGTAACGCACCTCAGCGCACCTCACCTCAGGCCACCGAAACGCAACGCACCGCAACTCACCTCAACGTACCGCAACGCATCTCAGCGCACCGCAACGCATCTCACTGCACCGCAACGCACCACAGCGCACCACAACTCAGCTCAGTGCACCGTAATGCACCGCAACGCACCATAACGCACGGCAACGCATCGCAGCGCACCTCAGCGCACCGCAACTCACCTCAGCGCACCGCAACGCATCTCAGCACACCGCAACGCATCTCACCGCACCGCAACGCACCACAGCGCACCACAACTCAGCTCAGTGCACCGTAACGCACCGCAACGCAACCGCAATGCACCGCAACCGCAATGCACCGCAACGTGACGCAACGCGACGTGACGCAACGCAACGCAACGCAACGCAACGCAACGCTACGCATCGCAACGCTACGCATCGCAACGCTACGCATCGCAACGCAAGGCAACGCAAGGCAACGCAACGCAACGCAACGCAACGCAACGCAACGCAACGCAACGCAACGCAACGCAACGCAACGCAACGCAACGCAACACTGACGCCCCGTAACGCGGGGGGAGCCGGCTCCAATCGTTCACTTAGAAGAGCCGGCGCCGGCTCATTCGCTACCGACACATCACTAGTATCCAGTTCTTTTAATACATCCATGGAGCAACTGCGGCGCCTGGCTCTAAAAACTGCAGCTGCCTCGATCTCGTGAGGTTATCGTTGCCCAAGTGTGCGTGACGTCAGAGCAAGTCGGCATGAAGTCGGACACAAATCTAACCGGCGTGCATTACGCGGGGATCGCCGGCGATCGATCCTGCGCATGCCTGGCTCATCTCCAACGAGCCTACCAATAGAAATAACATTGTATCCACGTGACGGCACGAGACCCGGAACATCACCTTTAATATGTAATGAGGGAGAAGAGACAGACGACGCATTCAGGGGTTTCAGCACCACGGACAGCTCATTAGGGGGCTTATGATGCATTCAAATACAGCTGGGAAATGACGACTTTTTATCATTCAAATAGGAAAAAATCCATTCAAACTGTTAAAACTTGTGTCCAAGTTGCATTCAATTGAACAGTTCTGAGTGTGTTACCATAATAATAATATGAAATAATGTGACTGCATTGTCCCACAATGTGGCAGGAAGTGTAGAGTCTACAGCCATGCATGAATGCTAATTTGCATACATGTTACGACTGACTTAATTTGAGGTAGAAAAGTTTTCCTCTCCTCACCTCTCCAGGTGAGAGTACTGTTGCTATGGCAACAATCTGTTGGATCAGCTAACTGTTTCAACTGCTTATCCATGACTTTTTCGGATTATTGTATCATATTCTAATTGAATTGTTTCTGAACATCTTCTAATGACTGTTGGATTTATACTGTTAACCTATTTTCTGTTATTTTTTCTCATTGTTGCTGTTGCATCCACCATTTTTTGCGCTAGAGGTTATCCAAGTCAGTCTTACATTAGTCACTCATAGCAAAGCTTTATGCAACATACACATTTTGTCATAGCAAGACTGACTAAAAGCTATATTTAAGACAAAGACTAAAGGTCCTTTTCTTATGCACCTGGCCCCAGGTGTAATGTTTACCATAACCAACAGTTGCAGTAAACTAAATACAGCTGAGGCTGTTGGGTATGTTGTTAGTTCTGCAGGTATTTGGTCATAAACCAAATGTTCATGGCAATACGTCCAATTGTTGTTGACATATTTCATTCTGGAGGAAAATTGTACACACCAAGAATATTGCTACATATACTATTTATTGAGACTTTGACTATCTATGACATGTAAATCTACATGCTGACACAACCAAAACACAGCTGCACAACTGGATGGTTATATCATGAACATGAATAATGTTAATCTGACATTTTCGTGGTTTCTGGAAAAGAGCCGATTGTGTGTTTCTGTCGCCGCCCGATGGCCAATTAAAGCTATTACGGAAATAAGTAATACCATATAATTTATTTATGAAACACTTTTCAAAAACAAGTTAAGTTAAAGTGACTGTTTGTAAGAATCAGAAATGCTTGTTAACAGTGACACCTGTGGCCGTTAAGTCAACGAAAGTCAGCATCCTGTTTATTCGCGCTAGCTCGCTCTACATAGACATGAAGGAGTATCACTCAAAACAGTGAGGCGACACACGTCAGCTAAAAGCACAATATCACTCTATATTTCAGCTGCTTGGCAGTAATGTTAGCTGACCAGATGAAGGTCTCTCCATGAATCAATACTGATCCTAGTGTTGGCTTTTCCTGCTCAGCCTCCCGACCGCGGTCGGAGGGAACGGGGGAGACACCGGAGTTTTGGTCGGAGACGATAACGTTTCTCTCTGCGGAGCCCCGTCACTTCACAAGACACGGGAAACCTCTGTTGGTCTGGAGGAGCTGCAGCAGTTATTTCTGCACAAATGTCCACTGTACATTCACTAGATATTCTCAGAGCTAAACTAACTCTTCTGCAGTGTGGAGTGTGCGCGCATGCACGTGAGAGGTGGAGCGAGCTGAGTGAAGGCAGGCAGAGGAGCAGAGGAGCAGAGTACAGCAGAGACTCCGGTCCTGGAGACCAAAGCTACGGTCTCCCCCGCGTCCTCCGACCGCGGCCAACACTGTTTAACAGACGGGCTTCACTAGATACAACCAAGAGGTTTTGGAGCTTCTGTGTAGTTTGTGTTGGAGTCTGAGTCTGAACAGCGTAGACACACGGGAGCGCGCATAGGACACCGACCCGCAATGATTTATACGTGTAAGAAGTTACAAACAGTCCCTTTAAAGTCTATTTGTAAAGTTTTTAACTTTTTATCTTTCCAAATAAATCTGCCAAAAGATCCATCTGTCGCCTGTCCTATCTGTTATAAAGTAACAAACCCAGTTGTAGTTCATTACATTATCGAGCAATTAGCAAACTAAATGAAATATAAACTATTTTTATTATGTTTGTGTAAATAATTGCGATGGAGGCTTTATTTAACTTTCCTGACATTTAATGAACATCGTCAGACAGCCGTTCAGTTACAAGTGAATCGTTTCCGTTACTTACGTAAACCCCCCACAGTACATGCACAAGCGCATTCGACATAGCATATGACAGTTTGGACAAGCTCTTACATTATCCAACAGTCGCCACATGTCCAACTGAAAAACTTTAGTAGCTCGACTATATGAAGCAAATCTTCAGAAGTGTCCAATCCTTTAGTAAATGTAGCCTATATTATCATATTAGATAGCACAATGTTGTCTAATATATGATACATGGGTACTGTAGATAGACAGAAGAAAAAAGGTTCATGTTGATGAATAGATACTGTAAATCTGTATGTAGTCTGTATGTTTTTGCATACATTACAGCCTCTCTGCACACCCTCGGACTCTGCGTTGTGTTTCTTAATGTGTGATGGGGTGTGGTGCAGAGAAAAGGAAACACCGGCACAGGAGTTCTGGATTGTGGTTGAGACCGGGAACACTTTAATCGCCAACAACATCGGCTGTCATCTCTACTGCTGGTCCAAAACCTTACGAAGCAGTGAAAGCAAAGTAAACCCTCCATGAGGAAGTATATTCTAGTGCAAAAGTAAACAGAGTAAAATAATAATCTAACACTGAAAATAAATTACTACACATAAAATGATATTAGGCTCTCTTAACATAAGATCTAACGTGAAAATAATATAAATGAAACAACAAGACAGATAGCAGACAATAACTGAAAAGACTAATTCTCCATCCTGCACTATTTTCTTCTCCACCGAGAGGCTGCTCTGCTCGACATTACGGACACTATTTACATACAAAACATATCTTCTCACTTTTTCCAACTCACGCCAAAGTGAAAGTCAACATCTTAATTAACACTTTAGTTGAAAAGATTTGTGAATTAATATATTTTACGATGATGCAGGCCGCCATGTTTACCTAACGAAGCACTGAAAGCAAAGTAAACAAGTAAAAATGGCGTCCAACACGTAACTGGATTTCAGAACTACGGTTTCCTGTAACGGACAAACATGGTTATTGCTCGATTCTCTTCCTTGGACCATGGTGGTCGATTTAGGCTACTGCCTTACACATACAACATAGTTAAACATTTTATAAAGCTAAAAATGCTGTGTGTTCTATATTTACACTGTATCCCAAAAACATGCATCATTCTGTGACATTTTCTGTTTTTGCTCACATTGATGATACCACTATCATCTCCTCTCTCTGTCCTCTCTCCTTCAGAGGTATAAACTCCCCTGGGTCACATGGACTCGTCTGTACGTCTGATTCGGTGAAGATATAGCAGAGTACAACACAGAGAACAAGTAGACCTATCAGTCCACAGTAGCGGAAGATGCATTCCGGACTCTCTAGTTGTAGTCTCATTGTTGGTCTCTCTGGTTGTGGTCTCCTTGTTGGTCTCGGAGGTTTGGGCTCATCAGCAGCTGCTGTAAAGGACAGAAAATAAAATGTGTCTGATTGTCTGAAGTGGAACCATTTTACTGAAACAGGAAACTAAATAAATCCAGCAGACTGACAAAAGAAAGACTAAATATGATCCTAGTCTTCATCAGCGGTAGCCATGAGGTATGTTTTACTGCCGTCTGGTAGTCGCTTTCAGTCCAAAATGGCGGAAGCGTAGCTCTGCTGCTGGGAGTTGACGTTGTAATGGAACGACCAGTTGACTTTCACTTCTTAGTAATATGTGTTCTTTGGTACAGCTCCAGCAGGGATGAAGCTGAGACTACTTTTATACTAGCTAGCTATGCTAGCTAACCCCTGCAGCATGCTAACATGCTAAACTAAGATGTGACTCTTAAGGTGCATCCCAATTCTCTTAATTGCATCCCTGTTTCCCTCACGTGCGTCTTTTCCTTGCGTCTTAGTCCCTCCCACCAGGGAAGCATGGAGAGACGCAAGGAAACCATGCGAGGAGAGAGGAAACGAAGAAATACGATTTAAGAGACATGAGACGGTCGTTTCCTCTGAAGCGTCACGTGAAGCGACGTCCGTTTCTGATGACAGCAGCAGCTGATCACATCTGGATCGAATGTCAGTCAGCTTTAACAGCTGTTAGTGTCTGAACTGTACTAATACTAATAAAGACAAGTGCAAGCTGCAGTCTGTATTTCTACTGTGGACTGAGTCCTGCTTAGAGGACCAGGACCCATCTCTACTGGCACAATAACTTTATATTATTTATTCATTATTAGCGTCTGTAGTTATTGATATTCTGATTGTGAGCTCATTATTTATAACCCAGAATATGACTACAGTGTTTTTTGAACACTGGACATTTATTAGGCTAAAGGGAAAATGTAAATGATATAACTCATATCAAACCCGACGTTCAGGAATTATCAGCCTCATGTGACTGAATCGAAATGAGGATAAATGATATAAAAGGTGTTTGTTGCTGACAGACAGACTCTCCTTCTCTCTCTGACTTTAATAGTATCATTAATAAAAGTTAACGGGGCTAATAACAGATCATGAAAGGAAAATTCTTTCTAATGAATACATTAAGTTATTTTAACTCTGTTTGTCAGGTATTATAAACCCCTCTTCACTGGCGGTGTGTGAAGCAGAGATACTGCAGGTCCTTCTGCTGCTGTTCAGAGCTTCAATTAACACAGATTATAACTAGATGGTGAATCAGAAGACAACTAAACTATAAAACGTTTAATATGTGATCTGTCTTCACTCCGGTATGAAACTCCAGTGATGTTGAGAGGTAAAGTTATCAGATCAGTCTGATCGGCAGCAGCGTCCAATCAGTAACTGATATCCAATAAGGGGGCGTGTCGGTCGGTAAAAGACTTCCGTGGAGGATACACCGGTGTACACCGGTGTATCCTCGCTCATAGCTCCTCCGGCAAGCCTCCTCGATCCTCGATCCTCGATGCACAAATAAGAGCTTTGGGACGGTCTTCAAGATGGCGCACCAGAACAACTTCCGGTTCAAGCGAGGAGCGAGGAAACGAAAATTAAGAGCTTTGGGATGCACCACTAGTCTGGTTTCACTGACTGAGTTCTACTGAATCAACTCACCTGTGACTTTGAGGCGACATATCCTAGAGCCACTACCATCACCTGTGAGCATGTCACACTGGTACCAACCAGAGTCATCAATCCTGAGTCTGGACATGTGAAGTCTGATTCGTCCGTCTCTGAGGACGTCTTTGTCCCACCTGACTCGTCCTGTAAACTGTTCATCCTGAGACTCTGGGACCTCAACACCTTCATAGAGATGAAACAGGACTGAGGTCTTGTGATCAGCAAACATCTCACAGTAAATATAAAGTGATTTGGAGGAACTTTGGGTTCTGGCTGTGAACATCCACTCCAGTGTGATGTTGTGGTTCTCCTCTGCCTGATAGGAGGTCTGTGTCACATTCACTACAAATGCTCCTGTAGAGGAGACAGAGAGGGAAAGTGAGCAGCAGACAAACTGACAACTTGAACATGTCAAACTCCATCTAGAGATGTTTGTCTGAAAGTGTATTTAGTGTTTGTGGATAATAAAGTGAAGGTCAACTAACCAGAGACACAGGAGGTCAGACTGAGGAGCAGCAGGATGCTGCAGATCATCTTCATCCTGTGAGAGGAGACAGAAACACATCAGATACAAGTTCAGTTATTACAGGTAGAACAGAGACAATCTACAGTCTGTCTTTAGTCCTCACAGTACTTCTTCCTCTGTGCTACTGATTACACATGACTGACCAGTGGACTGACACCAAGACAGGAACACTAATGTACTTCTGACACAAGATGGAGCCACTTTAGTAGATTCGATTTTTACAACTGAGGAAGAACAGGAAGTATGATCTGCTTTGAGATCGACACAGTCACACTGCCAGGGAGGGGTGATCTAGTCAAACAGAAACCCAGAACAGAAGCAGTGTGCAGATCTGTTATTTATAGGTCTATCACAATGTGGAACAAGTTGCCAACTGTGATCACTGAAGCACCAAGGCAAGTTTAAAAAAAAAAACACACAAAAAAATGACATTAAAAATAACCCTGGTGGCCGACCTGAACAACCATGAGGGATTGCTGTTTGGTTTTTTTTCTCGTGTGTTATATGTATGTTTCTGTAGTCAGAGTAGGGGGTTACAGAGAAAAACTATCTCACCAACTAGATTTCTCCTCGATGGTTAACAAAGTTTCTGGTCAGCTTTTGATTTTACGCTCAACACAGACTAGAGGAGCGACACTAAAGGACGAGGACACCACTAGAACACTATGAGGACACCACTAGGACACTGCTAGGACACCACTAGGACACTACTAGGACGCTGTCAGTTGACTTTAACAGCTGTTTATGTCTGAACTGATCTAATACTAATAAAGACGAGTGCAAGTTGTAATCTGTATTTCTACTGTGGACTGAGTCCTGCTTAGACCAGGAACCATCTCTACTGGAACAAGATCTTTATATTATTTATTCATTATTAGCGTCTGTAGTTATTGATATTCTGATTGTGAATTCATTATTTAATAACTCAGAATATGACTATGGTGTCTTTTGAACACTGGACATTATTTATTAGGCTAAAGGGAAAATGTAAATGATGTAACTCATATCAAACCAGACGTTCAGGAATTATCAACCTCAGATGTGACTGAATGGAAATGAGGATAAATGATGTAAAAGGTGTTTGTTGCTGACAGACAGACTCTCCTTCTCTCTCTGACTTTAACAAGATCAGATCAGATATTCCTTTATTAGTCCCGCAGTGGGGACATTTGCAGTTTACAGCAGCAAAGCAAAAAACAAAAAGCATCAGCTAACACAGTAAAAAAGAGCTAAACAAAGTGTAACAAAATATGACCCATTTAAATCAGTAACAGTATCATTTATAAAAGTTAACGGGGGAAATAACAGATCAGGAAAAGAAAGATCTTTCTAATAAATGCAAGAAGTTATTCTAAGTCTGTTTGTCAGGTTTTATAAAGCTCTTTCAGTGACAGACTGCTTCACTGAATGAAGAAGGAGAGATACTGCAGGTCCTTCTGCTGCTGTTCAGAGCTTCAGTTAACACAGATTATAACTAGATGGTGAATCAGAAGACAACTAAAATATAAAACCTTTAATCTGTGATCTGTCTTCACTCCGGTATAAAACTCCAGTGATGTTGAGAGGTAAAGTTATCAGATCAGTCCGGTCGGCAGCAGCGTCCAATTAGTAACTGATATCCAATAAGGGGGCGTGTCTATCAGCAGCAGCGTCCAATCAGTAACTGATATCCAATAAGAGGACGTGTCTATCAGCAGCAGCGTCCAATCAGTAACTGATATCCAATAAGAGGACGTGTCTATCAGCAGCAGCGTCCAATCAGGAACTGATGTCCAATAAGGGGGCGTGTCTATCAGCAGCAGCGTCCAATCAGTAACTGATATCCAATAAGGGGGCGTGGCTATCAGCAGCAGCGTCCAATCAGTAACTGATATCCAATAAGGGGGCGTGTCGGTCGGTAAAAGACTTCCGTGAAGGATGCTCTCATGTATCCTCGATCCTCGATCCTCGGTGCAGAAATAAGAGCTTTGGGACGGTCTTCAAGATGGCGCACCAGAACAACTTCCGGTTCAAGCGAGGATCAAGGAGCGAGGAAACTACAATTAAGAGCTTTGGGATGCACCCTGGATTTCAGAACTACGGTGTCCTGTAAGGGACAAACATGGATAATTGCTCCATTCTGGATGGGAATTGACAGCTCACCAGCGACACCTGGTGGTCGACTTAGGCTACTGCCTTACACATACAACATAGTTAAACATTTTATAAAGCTAAAAATGCTGTGTGTTCTATATTTACACTGTATCCCAAAAACATGCATCATTCTGTGACATTTTATGTTTTTGCACACATTGATGATACCACTATCATCTCCTCTCTCTGTAATCCTACAGAGGTGTAACCTCCCCCGGGACACATGGACTCGTCTGTACGTCTGTTGCCATGTTTAACTCTAATAGGCCTACGAGTAAGTTTATGAAGGAAGACAAAGCTGTATACAACACAAAGAACCACTAGAGCTGTCAGTCCACCGGAGAGGATGATCCATCCCCAACTCTCTGGTAGTCTCATTGTTTGTCTCTCTGGTTGTGGTCTCATTGTTGGTCTCGGAGGTTTGGGCTCATCAGCAGCTGCTGTAAAGGACAGAAAATAAAATGTGTCTGATTGTCTGAAGTGGAACCATTTTACTGAAACAGGAAACTAAATAAATCCAGCAGACTGACAAAAGAAAGACTAAATATGATCCTAGTCTTCATCTGCTGCTGGGAGCTGACGTTGTAATGGAACAACCAGTTGACTTTCACTTCTTAGTAATATGTGTTCTTTGGTACAGCTCCAGCAGGGATGAAGCTGAGACTACTTTTATACTAGCTAGCTATGCTAGCTAACCAGTATGACCCCTGCAGCATGCTAACATGCTAAACTAAGATGTGTTTAGCACTAGCAGGGCTGTAGACTCTTAGTCTGGTTTCACTGACTGTGTTCTACTGAATCAACTCACCTGTGACATCGAGGTGACATATCCTAAAGCCCCTACTATCACCTGTCTGCACTTCACACATGTACCAACCAGAGTCATCAATCCTGAGTCTGGACATGTGAAGTCTGATTCGTCCGTCTCTGAGGACGTCTTTGGCCCACCTGACTCGTCCTGTAAACTGTTCATCCTGAGACTCTGGGACCTCAACACCTTCAAGGAGATGAAACAGGACTGAGGCTTTGAGCTCAGCTAATAGTCGACAGAGGATAAAAAGTGAGTTGGAGGAACTTTGGGTTCTGGTTGTGAACATCCACTCCAGTGTGATGTTGTGGTTCTGCTCTGCCTGATAGGAGGTCTGTGTCACATTCACTACAAATGCTCCTGTAGAGGAGACAGAGAGGGAAAGTGAGCAGCAGACAAACTGACAACTTGAACATGTCAAACTCCATCTAGAGATGTTTGTCTGAAAGTGTATTTAGTGTTTGTGGATAATAAAGTGAAGGTCAACTAACCAGAGACACAGGAGGTCAGACTGAGGAGCAGCAGGATGCTGCAGATCATCTTCATCCTGTGAGAGGAGACAGAAACACATCAGATACAAGTTCAGTTATTACAGGTAGAACAGAGACAATCTACAGTCTGTCTTTAGTCCTCAGTACTTCTTCCTCTGTGCTACTGATTGCACATGACTGACCAGTGGACTGACACCAAGACAGGAACACTAATGTACTTCTGACACAAGATGGAGCCACTTTAGTAGATTAGATCTTTGGAGGAAGTACGAGGAAATACGATCTGCTTTGACCTGACAGCAGTGGGAGGTGACTGAAAGCTGCAGTTAAGACAAACACAGTCTCACCAAACTACTGACTCCTCATTAGATCAAATGTTCAATACAATGTGTAATAAAATGTTATCAGACCAATCTATACTCGGTCTATACTCGGTCTCCAATGATTGTTGTATTATTCCTGTTATTGTGTAACATCTTGCAGCTCTCATTCAGTGGCCTCTCGGAGGAGTTTATGGTGGCATGAACAAGAGAAGTCCTACAGTACAGAGACTCCAGGGACCAGAAGGTGTCATCGGCTGGCATCGAGGTGAGAACAGAGAGGAAATGGAGAGCAGAGAAAGCAGTGGAGGTGGTAGAGTCATGTCTAAAGCACAGGGTGCTGGTGGGAATCACAGCAGCTAATGGAAGATTACGAAATGCGTAAGTAGCCTAAAAATAACAACAACCACTAACCCACAGTGCTAGAATACGACGATACCATATATACTGTATATATATATATATAACAATGATTAATACATTACCAAGTCCTGCAGGTTTTCTTTTTGTGGTTTTGAACGTAGACTCTATTTTAAATAAATCACGTCTTTCATGGATATTTGCACCTCTGCAAATTATATTAGCTTTTTTTAGTGAATGCTGTCGGCCTACAGACATCTGACAGTTTGACAGTTCTTTAAAACACATTAATTAGCACAGCAGGAATTGTGCACGGTCTGCCTTATTATTACCATTATTAATACAGAAAGAAAGAAAGAAAGAAAGAAGGCTGGATGTAGCCTACATGTCAGTCTAGTGGAAATACTTATTTGGTCCATAATGGACCAAGGGGATTAGAAAGAGAAGTAAGTGATCATTTCAATGTCCACTGTCAGTATTCACAGTAACAGGATGGATTAATCATTGCTGTGTGTTTCTCTCCCAGCAGACCAGTGATCCAAGAAAAATAAAAGCTCAAAGCATGGTGGTGTCCTCTCCCTGTTGTTTCATGAATATACAGAACACTATATATACATGTATATATACACTATATAGTATACAGAACACTATATGTACATGTATATATACACTATATAATATACAGAACACTATATATACATGTATATATACACTATATAATATACAGAACACTATATATACATGTATATATACACTATATAGTATACAGAACACTATATATACATGTACATATACACTATATAGTATACAGAACACTATATATACATGTATATATACACTATATAGTATACAGAACACTATATGTACATGTATATATACACTATATAATATACAGAACACTATATATACATGTATATATACACTATATAATATACAGAACACTATACATATATGTATATATACACTATATAATATACAGAACACTATATATACATGTATATATACACACTATATAGTATACAGAACACTATATATACATGTATATATACACTATATAGTATACAGAACACTATATATACATGTATATATACACTATATAGTATACAGAACACTATATAGTTACTGGTCCAGTGAACTTTATCAGCCATTTCTAATCAATAATTTACTCATCAAACCTGCTTACTGCTTTGAGATCAAAGGTCAGTAATAACCTGACAGCTGGGAGGTGACTGAAAGCTACAATCAAGATCAAATCCTCAATTAAATGTGTAATAAAATGTTATTAGACCAATAACACTCGGTCTCTCAGTTATTGTTTAACCTCCATGTTGTATGTTTCTGTAGTCAGAGTAGGGGGTTAGAGAGTAAAACTATTTCACCAACTAGATTTATCCTCGATGGTTAACGAAGTTTCTGGTCAGCTTTTATGTTTTACGCTCAACACAGACTAGAGGAGCGACACTAAAGGACGAGGACACCACTAGGACACCACTAGGACACTACTAGGACACCACTAGGACACTACCAAGCTTTTTCATATTCAATAGTTAGAAAAACTAGACAGAGAAAGCCATAGATATTCACATGACAAGTTAAAATAAGAAATACTTCCAGAGTAAAGTCTGGGAAAGGAGAAAAAGACAGAGAGACAACTGTAGGACCTATAAACTAAACTCCAGAGGAACCTGGTTCTTTAGTCTCTCTATTCGTTCCTGGGCAGCAACAAATATAAAACAGTCCAAATTATTCTCACCATATTTCTTCACGAAAAAAATGAAAAAAAACATTTACAGGATTAATATAATATATCAACTATCTGTATTTCTACATTACCTTGTGTCTCTTCTGTTGTAGAGGACCAAACTACGAGACTCTGCACACCAACAACCAACTGTGGAGCGGTCACCTCCTGCTGCTGCTGCTGCTCTCTGCTGACCCTCGTCGTCGTCGATATATAATAAGAGAACTGGAGGGCGGGGACCCGTTCATTCCCATGACAAGGTGCTCTCCTCCTCTTCTGTTCAGGTTGCCTTTGTCTTTCATTTTTAGTTACACAGCAAACTGTTGGTCTGATGCAGTCTGAGGCCTGTTTCACAAAACAAAGATAACGGATTAAGCCAGGGTTTTCCAGTTAACCTGGCTCAGTTTAGCCTTGACTCAGTTTCACGAACACAGTGGCACATCAGTTACCATGGAGATTTATTGTCTGCAGCTATTCTGCTCCAGACCAGAATAACAGCCAGGCTTGATTTATCCTGGTGTCTTATCTGTTCAGTCAGCAGCCACTCAGATCATAAACCAGTGTGTTTTTACAGTTAGTCTATGATCTTATGCATGTAATTTGCCTTATTTGTATTAGCCTGTGTAGCAGTGCAGGTATTTACAGATAGCTAGGACCAGTTCCAGGTTCTGAGGAGCAGTTTATAACTAGCACTCAAGAATAACAGACCACAGACCAAGAAGTAAGTTTCAACTGCTGGCTTATTTATATAGTAAAGTTAGTAGTACACATGCACATTAATTGGTACCAATATCACACATTTCACACACCAGACAGGAATTGTGCATTTAAATCCCTGGAAACCATTGAAAATAAAACCCAAAATTCTCAGAAAACGTATTTCTCCCTATTCTGTTTCACTCTGGTTGGATCTAAACCTATTTAAGTTCAGGAGATTTTTTCAACTTAGGCGCCTTTAAGTTGTAATTTAGTTTCTTGTTTTTCTTTAAGTTGACTCAGTACTAAGTTCTCATTTTTATCTCAGTTAGCCCTTTTCATGAGCTTAGTTCTCTTTCTCTTTAGTTCACTTAACCATTAAGTGAATGAGTTACAGTAACAGAACCTCTTTGTATCACCAATTCAGCACACAATAAATGAAAATAAAATACAGTTAAACACAGAATCAAGACATGAAACCAAAATATTCCACTGATCAATTTGTATGATCAATAAACCAAATCTTCACAACTTGGTGTGTATTCAGTCCTTTTGTTAAGTCCTTTAGAAGTCCCAATGAACTCCACTGCATGTTGCAGCAAAATACTGAAGGTTTAGTCCTACCATGATCCAGGAATGTGAATCAGTGTCCTCATCTCTGAAGTGTGGGTTGACGTTGCAGAAGAATAACAGTGCAATACACAGAAAAGTAATTTAGTCTTACATAGTTTATGAAAATGAAGTACTTGAGGAGGAGTAACACCTGAACACAGGCTAGTGGTCAACACACAGGCTGTATTCGAAACCGCATACTGCATACTACTGAGGAACGCAGTAGGCAGTATACAGTACATACTGCATACTACTGAGGAACGCAGTAGGCAGTATACAGTACATACTGCATACTACTGAGGAACGCAGTACGCAGTATACAGTACATACTGCATACTACTGAGGAACGCAGTACGCAGTATACAGTACATTCTGTATAGATTGGGGACATTTGCAGTGTACAGCAGCAAAGGGGATAGTGCAAAAAACAAGAAGCAAAAAAGAGCCAAACAAAGTGTAACAAAATATGAACCATTTAAATCAGTAACAATATCATTTATAAAAGTTAACGGGGGAAATAACAGATCATGAAAATAAAAAGCATTCTAATAAATGCAGAAAGTTATTCTAAGTCTGTTTGTCAGGTTTTATAAAGCTCTTTCAGTGACAGACTGCTTCACTGAAGGAAGAAGCAGAGATACTGCAGGTCCTTCTGCTGCTGTTCAGAGCTTCAGTTAACACACATTATAACTAGATGGTGAATCAGAAGACAACTAAACTATAACACCTTTAATCTGTGATCTGTCTTCACTCCGGTATAAAACTCAGTGATGTTGAGAGGTAAAGTTATCAGATCAGTCCGGTCGGCAGCAGCGTCCAATCAGGAACTGATATCCAATAAGGGGGCGTGTCTATCAGCAGCAGCGTCCAATCAGTAACTGATATCCAATAAGGGGGCGTGTCGGTCGGTAAACGACTTCCGTGAAGGATGCTCTGGTGTGTCCTCGCTCCTCAAAGATCCCTCCTCGCTCCTCGCTCCTCCCTCCTCGCTCCTCGGTGCAGAAATAAGAGCTTTGGGACGGTCTTCAAGATGGCGCACCAGAACAACTTCCGGTTCAAGCGAGGAGCGAGGAAACGACAAATAAGAGCTTTGGGATGCACCCTGGATTTCAGAACTACGGTGTCCTGTAAGGGACAAACATGGATAATTGCTCCATTCTGGATGGGAATTGACAGCTCACCAGCGACATCTGGTGGTCGATTTAGGCTACTGCCTTACACATACAACATAGTTCAACATTTTATAAAGCTAAAATGCTGTGTGTTCTATATTTACACTGTATCCCAAACACATGCATCATTCTGTGACATTTACTGTTTTTCCTCACATTGACGATACCACTATCATCTCCTCTCTCTGTAATCCTCCAGAGGTGTAACCCCCTCCATTTCTACAACAAATTGGTATTCATTGCTCCAGGGTGATCCAGGTTGTGTGAGTCTAGACTCATAGTCGCTTCGGAAGTATCCTGGCTTCCTCTATTAGATATAAGCTTCTCCATTTCTAATACTAATCGGCCATCATTTGGTAGTTCTAGACTCGACTGTACGTCTGTTCCGTTGTTTTCTCTACGAGGACTACGAGTAGGTTTACAAAGCACGGCAAAGCAGTATCCAGCTACGAGACCCAGTACAGTTATCAGTGCAACAGAGAGGGTGATCTTTTCCCAACTCTTTGGTTGTGGTCTCATTGTGTGTCTCTCTGGTGTTGGTGGTCTCATTGTTGGTGTTGGAGGTTTGGGCTCATCAGCAGCTGCTGTAAAGGACAGAATATAAAATGTGTCTGATTGTCTGAAGTGGAACCATTTTACTGAAACAGGAAACTAAATAAATCCAGCAGACTGACAAAAGAAAGACTAAATATGATCCTAGTCTTCATCAGCAGTAGCCCAGGACGTTAGCCAGTTGACTTTCACTTCTTAGTAATATGTGTTCTTTGGTACAGCTCGAGCAGGGATGAAGCTGAGACAACTTTTTAACTAGCTAGCTATGCTAGCTAACGCTAACTGGTTATCGACTCCTTGATCACAACAGAATATAATAACTTTCATCACTGCTCATCTTAGAAAGGCCACCGCAAGAAAACGTGTTCTTTGTTTAGATTATCCACCAACCAATCTAACCAATCTAACCAATCTAACCAATCCAACCATTCTAACCATTCTAACCAATCTAACCAATCTAACCATTCTAACCAATCTAACCAATCCAACCATTCTAACCATTCTAACCATTCTAACCAATCTAACCAATCCAACCATTCTAACCATTCTAACCATTCTAACCAATCTAACCAATCTAACCAATCCAACCATTCTAACCATTCTAACCAATCTAACCAATCTAACCATTCTAATCAATCTAAACGCACATTACATAAACAAAGAACAGGTTTTCTTGCGGCGTCCTTTCTAAGATGAGCAGTGGTGAAAGTTATTATATTCTGTTATGATGAAGGAGTTGATAAGCTAGCGTGCTAGCTAGTTGAAAAGTTGTCTACTTCCACTTAAATGACTGAGATACAGCAGCAGGTACTCTATATGGGTCACATGTGCTTAAGACTTGCAGTTTGTATCTTGGTTTTCCTCATTTGAACGGTGATCTAAACACTTATGGGTTGTAAAAAAATAAAGATTTGACAGACTTAAGTAGTAGCTCTATAGAGAGGTGAAGTCCCTCCTCTTCTAGTGGACCACTGTATACCATGTCATATGAACGCTAGTCAACGGAGAGAGATACATATTGTTTTGATCCCGTTATTGCTCCATGAATCACACATATGATGTTTGTTAATTTAAAAGATAATTTTGCAAGTCCATAAAGTCGCAGTTTGTTGTAAAACAGTATCAGACTGTGAAAGTACATAATTAGAATGACGACACAACCAAAGGTCACAGTGACGTCTCTCTCTCTGAAGCTACGATGTCTGTGTGTTTCCTACTTGAATGAACTCACACCAGCAACACGTCTGAGCCTTCTTTCTCTTCCCGGCTGATAAAAAGACCTGGGGTCTCTGATAAAACACATCAGGTCAGATAACGGTTCATCTGTGTGTGGAACATAGATAACTATAGCTAGCTAGTGTTGGTGAATTATGTTGTACGAGACGAGAGATGTAGTTCACTGAGCAGTTTCACACTAAACTAAATGATACGACGACAAACTGAGACTTTCTGGATATGAAAAAATATGTTTTAAATTGACAAAAATTATTTATCTCTCTCCGTTGACTAGCGTTCATATTTATTCAGAAATCAGGTCCCATGGTGGTCCACTAGAAGAGGAGGGACTTCCCCTCTCTATGGAGTTCCCAGTGTTAGCCGCCATGTTGGAACAGTGTTTTGCCCTCCAGGCTCTGAGCCAGTTGAGACTGCAGCATGCCAACATGCTAAACTAAGATGTGTTTAGCACTAGCAGGGCTGTAGACTCTTAGTCTGGTTTTACTGACTGCGTTCTACTGAATCAACTCACCTGTGACATCAAGGTGACATATCTCAGAGCCCGTACCATCACCTGTGAGCACATTACACCGGTACACACCAGAGTCATCAATCCTGAGTCTGGACATGTGAAGTCTGAGTCGTCCATCTCTGAGGACGTCTTTGTCACACCGGACTCGTCCTGCAAACTGTTTATCCTGAGACTCTGGGTCCTCAACACCTCCAAGGAGATGAAACAAGACTAAGGGTCTGGGCTCAGCAAACAGTTCACAGTAGATAAAAAGTGATTTGGGGGAACTGTGGGTTCTGGTTGTGAACATCCACTCCAGTGTGATGTTGTGGTTCTTCTCTGCCTGATAGGAGGTCTGTTTCACATTCACTACAAATGCTCCTGTAGAGGAGACAGAGAGGGAAAGTGAGCAGCAGACAAACTGACAACTTGAACATGTCAAACTCCATCTAGAGATGTTTGTCTGAAAGTGTATTTAGTGTTTGTGGATAATAAAGTGAAGGTCAACTAACCAGAGACACAGGAGGTCAGACTGAGGAGCAGCAGGATGCTGCAGATCATCTTCACATCCTGTGAGAGGAGACAGAAACACATCAGATACAAGTTCAGTTATTACAGCAGGGGCGGCCGGCAAATAGAAGGCGCTAGGGCGCCTCTCCCCCTGAGCCAGACAGCCAAACACAAAAAAAACATTACTACTACTACTACTACTACTAATAATAATAATAATAATAATAATAATAAATTGTACAAATTGTCAATATTTTTGTATTTAAAAATATGAAATGCACCCAGTAATATGTGTAAAATATGATAGAAAATCATCTGTGCATAATAAACTTGGAAAAAAAAGTTTGGAAACTTGTGTTTGGTGGATTATTTCTCTGTTGTTACAATGCTAAAAGTCATTGTATTTAACATGGTTGGAGAGCTTGTTTATTTACCTTCACAATGATGTCCAACTTGTAAGGATCATGCATTTGTGGTATGAGCAGCACAGCTGATTATGTGGGTAGCGCCCAAGAAAAAATGTCCAAAATGCTCCGTCAATGGTAAACAGTGTATTCTCATGAGTCCTGTACTACGAAGCGAGTTCAACAGACCCAGGGTATCTTCTCGTTATCTGGCTTCACTTAACCTAACAAACGAGATCTCGCTAAACTGTACTACGAAGCTGGTTATCAACTCGGTAAGTCAACCCAGGGTTTCTCTGTCTGGATATGAGCGCGTTCACATGAACGAGGAGGTGTTTGCAGCATCTGACCAATCACAGACATGAACAAGTCTACCGACAGGCAGAGTGGCACATTTAACAAAGAAGAGTGAACTATAGTAGACAAATATGAAGAAGTTAAACACTTAATCTAGACTAAAAGTAACACAGTTGAAGCTGCCAAATGCAGGAAGGACAGCTGGTGAAAGAAAAAACTCCCGATGTGTGAATGCGTAAATTAACAGATTTATTAATTTAACGGAAAAGTCAGAAATATTCATTTAAATATAAATAGCTTCAAAGAGTGTAATGGATGAATGGATTACACCTATTTTAACCCTGTGCGTACATTAACATAGTCTATAACTATTTAAACTTCCTTTCAGCTGCTTTCCCCCTCTCTGACGGTGTGAAACGGACTCAAGAGGAAGTAAAAATAAATAAATATAAAAATATAATTCAAAGTGGTAAACACCCACAACTTAAATCCAACTGTCCTTTCTGCATTTGTCAGTTTAAACTGTGTTGTTTTTAGCCTGGATTATGACGGTAACTTCTTCATATGTGTGTAATATGTGTGTAATATGTTTTCACAGCCGTCTTATTTAGTTATTATATTTAGTTAGCCTGACAAACGGACATGATCGGACAACGGACGGTGTATTCGTTTGAAGCGCTCCTCGCCTTTCGGGACCGAGTAGCAGCGCCACCAAAGGATTTACCTGCCGAGATACGGCGACACAGACGGGGATCAAGAGCCGGTGTGATCGTGAGGGGGAGGAGGGAGAAGGAGAGGAGGAGATTTAAACCCGTCCTGCCTTCGGTGATCATGGGCAATGTGAGATCTCTGGCCAACAAGACGGACGAGCTAGCAGCCCTGGTGAAAGACCAACGGGAATACCGAGAGTCCAGTGTGTTGTGCTTTACGGAGACATGGCTGAAGGGGATTATACCAGACTGCTTAGTGGAACCGGAAGGCTTCACGGTGGTGCGAGCTGACAGAGACAAACAGAGCGGTAAACAGAAAGGCGGAGGGCTTGCTGTCTTTGTTAACTCCAGATGGTGTAATCCCAGACACATCACTGTAAAGGAGCGCATCTGTACCCCGGATATTGAGCTGCTGGCTGTGAGTTTGAGGCCATATTATCTGCCTCGAGAGTTCTCACACTGCATCATAGTTACTGTTTACATTCAACCGATTGCTGTGGCGGTGCAGGCGAGTGACGTCATCCACTCCACCGTCGCGGGATTACAGACGAGGCACCCCAGCGCATTCATCATTGTAAATGGTGATTTTAACCATGTGAAGGTCTCCAGAGCCCTGTCGAACTTCACCCAGTATGTGACCTGTAACACAAGACACAATAAGACCCTGGACCTGCTGTATGCCAACATTAAGGAGGCATACAGCGCCACTGTTCTCCCCCCCCTTGGCGGTTCAGACCACAACCTCATCAGGCTTGTGCCAACATACAAGCCTGTTGTCAGGAGGCAGCCCGCCACCACCAGGACTGTTCAACAGTGGTCAGTGGAAGTTGAGGAGGAGCTGAGGGAGTGTTACAGGTCAACAGACTGGGAGTTGTTTGACAGGGTCCACGGTGAGGACATCGATGGACTCTCCCACTGCATCACAGACTACATCAGGTTCTGTGAGGAGAGCATCGTACCCACCAAAAAGGTACGCTGCTTTTCTAACAACAGGCCCTGGATCAATGGGGACATTAAAGCCCTGTTGAACAGGAAGAAGAGGGCGTTCATGGCCGGGGACATTGAGGGGGCCAAGGTTGTCCAGAAGGAGCTGAAGAAGGAGCTGAGGGCGGCCAAGGACACCTACAAAGACAGACTGGAGGGGAGATTACAGGCCGACAGCTCCAGGGAGGTGTGGGGGGGGGGTTCAGGAAGATAACTGGCTACAAACAGCCGAGCCCTGGTGTTGAGGGGACCCAGGAACATGCAAATGAGCTAAATCTGTTTTTCAACAGGTTTGACCAACCAACCCCCATGAGCTCAGCAGGACAGCCTGGGTCCTCACTCACCAACACCAGTGCCCCCCCTCCACACCTCTCCTTCCCCTCCTCCCCCCCCTTCCACACCTCTCCTCCTCCCCCCAGCACCCATCCCCAGGAGGCAGCAGCAGCTTGCCCCCCCCATACCTACCCTGAGGATCACATCCACAGCATGTCCTTTGCACCTGGAGACATTGCAACATCCACCCTGATCATCACAAGGGGCCAGGTGAGGAAGCAGCTCTCAAAGATCAGCGTGAACAAGGCCAGGGGACCAGACAACATCAACCCCAGGGTGCTCAAGGCGTGTGCTGGGGAGCTGGCAGCAGCGTTCCAGCACCTCTTCAGCCTCTCCCTGAGGCTGAAGAAGGTTCCCCAGCTCTGGAAGACCTCCTGCATCGTCCCGGTGGCCAAGAAGGGACACCCCAGCACCCCCAATGACTACAGGCCAGTTGCTCTGACGTCACACGTCATGAAGATCTTTGAGAGACTGGTTCTGCAGCACCTCAAGCCCCTTGTGAGCGACGTCCGGGACCCCCTGCAGTTTGCATACCAGGAAAACATCGGTGTGGATGATGCCATCACCTACATGCTCCACAGAGCCTACACACACCTGGAGAGGCCGCACAGCACTGTAAGAATCATGTTCTTCGACTTCTCCAGCGCCTTCAACACCATCCTGCCACTCTGGCTAGCTGAGAAGCTCTCAGCGATGCAGGTAGATCATGGCCTGGTGGCCTGGATTACGGACTACCTCACCAGCAGACCACAGTATGTCAGACTGCAGGGCAGCCTGTCAGATGTGCTGGTGAGCAACACCGGCGCCCCCCAAGGAACTGTGCTGTCTCCCTTCCTGTTCACCACCTACACCTCCGACTTTCGCTTCCACTCGGGTACATGCCACCTACAGAAGTTCTCCGATGACTCCTCCATCGTCAGCTGCATCACAGATGACAACGAGGAGGAGTACAGAGCCCTGGTGGAGAACTTCATAGGGTGGTGTGATAACAATTACCTCCAGCTCAACATTGGAAAGACCAAGGAGCTGGTGGTGGACTTCCGGCGGAGCACGAGGCCCCCAACTCCCATCACCATCCGAGGGGAGGAGGTGGAGGTGGTGGACACCTACAAGTTCCTGGGAGTACATATGGACAGTAGACTTGACTGGACTGATAACACCGAGGCCCTCTACAGGAAGGGACAGAGTAAACTGTTCTTCCTGAGGAGGCTCAGGTCTTTTAATGTATGTAATAGGCTGCTGCAGATGTTTTACCAGTCTGTAGTAGCCAGTGTTCTCTTTTTTGCTGTGGTATGTTGGGGGGGTAACATGAACACAAGGGATGCCAACAGACTGAACAGGCTGGTGAGGAAGGCTGGCTCTGTGGTTGGATCTGAGCTGGACGGTCTGGAGGTGGTGGCAGAGGGCAGGATGAGGAGGAAGCTGGACGCTATCCTGGAAAACCCCTTCCACCCCCTCCATGATGAGCTAGTCAAGATGAGGAGCACCTTCAGCCACAGACTCATCCCTCCTCGGCACAACACAAAGCGCCTGGGTCAGTCCTTCATGCTGGTAGCCATCAGGCTCCACAACCAAGGCTGACCCCCATATGTCAACTATTAGGACTTTTAAGAAATTTAAACATGCACTATCTGGCGCACTTTACACTCACTTTACACTATACATCCTATATACCACTTTATTGCTGACTGCACATATGTACATATTACATTTATTTTTTTATTTATTTATTTATTGTACATTCTACATTTATTTATTGACGGACTGTACACACTATGTTCACCCATTCATTTTGTATCTTTTATATCTCTATTATTGTCTTTATAATTTTTGTATACCTTTACCTCTCCTGTGATTCACTCTGTTTGCTGATGTTGCTGCTTTGACACCTGAATTTCCCTCCGGGGATTAATAAAGGTTCATCTTATCTTATCTTATCTTAATATTATCATACAATCACTGCACTGAGCTCTGATTGGTCAGTAGGAGTTGCTTTCATAGGAGTTGATCTCTGATCTGGAACATAACCTGCTCCGGAGCAGGTTAGCCATTCAGCATAAGTTACCATGGTGATCTACCCCGGTAAGAAGTGAACCAGCTTCGTAGTACCGAAAACCCAGAGTTAACCCTGAAGTTACCTCGATAACCGCAAATCCTGCTTCGTAGTACAGGCCTCAGTAGGGGCATCACGTTAAGTAAACATTTCTATTACATGTTATATTGTTATATTACATTATTGTAATACATGTTATTATTAATGTATTTTAGTACATGCAGTGGTGGAAGTACTCAGATCTTGTACTTCAGTAAAAGTAGCAATACTACCATGTAGAAATACTCTGTTACAAGTAAGGGTTCAAAACCCTTCTTAAAGGGACTGTTTGTAAGAATCAGAAACTGCTTGTTAACAGCGACACCTGTGGCCATTAAGTCAACAAAAGTCAGCGTCCTGTTGCTCGTGCCTGTGCTCGCTCTACATAGTAGATCACGATACACGTCAGCTAAAAGCACAATATCACTCTATATTTCAGCTGCTTGGCAGTAATGTTAGCTGACCAGACGAAGGTCTCTCTATGAATCAATGCTGATCCTAGTGTTGGCTTTTCCTGCCTCAGCCTCCCGACCGCGGCCGGAGGGAACAGGGGAGACACCGGAGTTTTGGTCGGAGACGATAACGTTTCTCTCTGCGGAGCCCCGTCACTTCACAAGACACGGGAAACCTCTGTTGGTCTGGAGGAGCTGCAGCAGTTATTTCTGCACAAACGTCCACTGTACATTCACTAGATATTCTCAGAGCTAAACTAACTCTTCTGCAGTGTGGAGTGTGTGCACATGCACGTGAGAGTGGAGCAAAAGAGCGAGAACGAGCGTGATGTGTGAGTGAAGGCAGGCAAGGGAGCAGAGGAGCAGTGTACAGCAGAGACTCCGGTCCTGGAGACCAAAGCTACGGTCTCCCCCCGCGTCCTCCGACCGCGGCCAACACTGTTTAACAGACGGGCTTCACTAGATACAACCAAGAGGTTTTGGTGCTTCCGTGTAGTTTGTGTTGGAGTCTGAGGCTGTATTCGAAACCGCATACTGCATACTACTGAGGAGCGCAGTATGCAGTATACAGTATATACTGCATACTGCGTTCCTCAGTAGTATGCAGTATGTGACAGTTAAAGTGATGTATTTAGCAGTATGCTAGACGAGGTTAAGCCTTTAAACCAGCTCTTAAAGCACAGGACAAAAAAACAAACTTGTACCACTATTACAATATTATCAAAAAATACAACTTTGATTTTGTTGTTTATGTTGTGCTTGTTTACTTTATAAGATACTGCAGGTTTACACTATTTATTCTGACAGCTCATAAAGAAGTCCGACAAACAGGATCATCAACGAGGAGAGACGGGAAATATAAAACATTGATCCACAACATTTACTTTACTCAAACTGCTTTTTCAGTTACAGCAAAAAAAAAAAGTGGACTGATCTCCCTCCAGATATTAGAGAAATGCTAAAAAAGTGTCATGTTGTCTCATCAGGAATCTCTCTGCCCCGTCAGAAGCTGCTCTTTCTCTCGCCACTCTGCTGCTCTGCAGCCGCTCTGTGAGCGTCACTGGCCGGCTCTCCAGCGAGCTACGCCTGTGGGCGATTGTGGAGCTTTTTAACTCCAAAAAGGCAGATAAACACAGGTTCCTGTTAATTTATAATGGACATCTGTGTTGTGATATTTAAACAAACTATCCGTCAACAAGGAAATAAAAGCCTCTGGTCTACGAGACCGGAGTGAGCTCCAGCAGCTCATAGCGGTCTCTGAGCGTGACTACCCGGCTTGCTGGCAGCGACCCGGGCAGGCGCTCGCTGGCTGTCACGGTATTCTGTGGAGCTTCTAAACTCCGACAACGGTGGAACAAATGTTCGATTCGCCATCTAACTTCGTAAAACTGCCGATATTAATAATCTACACAGTTGATTTCTCGCCTCAAAAACTTTCAGAAGTGAATTTAGTGATGAAATAACTACAAAATACGTAAAAAACGAGCAGCTTTTGGCTGCTGTTTTTGTACCCGTAGCCTGTACTGTTCCAGCGCTTTGCATTGTGGGATACAGTAGGCGAGATAGACTGGTCTGATGCATGCTGGAGAATTTTTCCAAATCAGTACGTCATCCGGGTATTTTTGGCATACTGTAGATTTTGCTTTTGTTCGCATACTACATACTACATTTTGGCCAAATCAGTACGTACTACTAGTATAGTATGCGGTTTCGAATACAGCCTGAGTCTGAACAGCGTAGACACATGCAAGCGACCATGGGACACCGACCAGCAATGATTTATCCATGTAAGAAATTACAAACAGTCCCCTTAAGTAAAAGTGCAAAAATATTAGCATATGAATATACTTAAAGTACCAAACATAAAAGTACACATTATGCAGAATAATGTTTATTATTGGATTATACTTATTGATGCATTAATGTGTTCATCACTTTAATGTTGCAGTAAAGCTGATATAAATGACTTTATATACTGCTGGGTAGTTTAATCTATAATAATACATAATTTATTATTATATACTGCTGGGTAGTTTAATCCATAATAATACATAATTTATTATTATATTCTGCTGGGTAGTTTAATCTATAATAATATATCATTTATTATTATATACTGCTGGGTAGTTTAATCTATAATAATATATCATTTATTATTATATACTGCTGGGTAATTTAATCTATAATAATATATCATTTATTATTATATACTGCTGGGTAGTTTAATCTATAATAATACATAATTTATTATTATATACTGCTGGGTAGTTTAATCTATAATAATATATAATTTATTATTATATACTGCTGGGTAGTTTAATCCATAATAATACATAATTTATTATTATATACTGCTGGGTAGTTTAATCTATAATAATATATCATCTATTATTATATACTGCTGGGTAGTTTAATCTATAATAATATATCATTTATTATTATATACTGCTGGGTAGTTTAATCTATAATAATATATCATTTATTATTATATACTGCTGGGTAGTTTAATCTATAATAATATATCATTTATTATTATATACTGCTGGGTAATTTAATCTTTAATAATATATCATTTATTATTATATACTGCTGGGTAGTTTAATCTATAATAATACATAATTTATTATTATATACTGCTGGGTAGTTTAATCTATAATAATACATCATTTATTATTATATACTGCTGGGTAGTTTAATCTATAATAATACATAATTTATTCCTTGATTATATTTTGTATTAATAATCTGAAGCTGTAAAGTAACTAAAGTTATTAAATCAATGTAGTGGAGTAAAAAGTCTAATATTTCCCTCTGAGATGTAGTGGAGTAGAACATGGAAATACTCAAGTAAAGTACAAGTACTTCAAAATTGTACTTAAGTACAGTACTTGAGTAAATGTACTTAGTTACTTTCCACCACTGAGTACATGTTATACTGTTGTGTTGTTCTAAGCATTCTTTACTGCTCCTGTTGGAATAAAACAATTGTTGATTATTTAACTGTAAAGTAGTAATGTGTTTTTGATACCTTCACTCTTTTGCATTAAATCACACCGGGATGTTTGCTGAAACTGACTGGATGTGGCAACACAGCCAGACCTAGAAACATTTCCACAAGTGTGGAAGTGCTTAGCAGAGTGATGTGTCGAGTTAACAAGGAAGTTTGTCTGAAGCGCTTATCAAGGCTCCTGTTTAGACAAGTGACGTCATTATAATTAAATAGAGCTTATTATTCCTGAATAAAAACGAATAATGTCTCCCATCTATCATTTCCTTTAGTTACACAATCACATCCACTGCCCTGTGCCCGGTTAAACCACTGCCACACATCTGGAACACATCTGTCTGTTTTATACTCTTTGACAAATCGAAACTAATTTAAGCTGCTACAGAGCTGTTGCACAATCTTGATGCAAAGAAGCCATCAAAAAAAGAAGAAACGAGGAGTCGTCTCTGTATCATTCACACGACTAGTTAAAATAAATAACCCATCCAGAGTGAAGTTAGGATCAGGAGAGACAACGAGTCTATAAACTAAACTCCAGAAAAACCTGGTTGTTTGGTTGTTTATTGATTTGTTTTCTATTTATTTCACTTCATGTCTCTATTCGTTCCTGGTCAGCGACTAAATATAAAACAGTCCAAATTATTCTCAACACATTTCTTCACAAAAATAAAAACCTTTACAGGATTAATATAATATATTATATCAACTATAGTATTTCTACATTACCTTGTGTCTCTTCTGTCCTAGAGGACCAAAGTACGAGACTCTGCTGAGCAACAACCAACAGTGGAAGTCACGCCTATGAAAGATTCTTTAAATATCCTCCTCCTCCTCCTCCTCCTCCTCCTCCTCTGTTCAGGTTGACTTCGCCTTTCACTTTTCAGTTACACAGCAAACTGTTGGTCTGATGCAGCCTGGTCCCTACACCTTCCCCTCCCCACAGCTCAATGAATCACCCAAGGTCTATAAGGTGGTATGGCTGCACGATTATGGGCAAAATGCTAATCACGATTATTTGGATCAATATTGAGATCACAATTATTTATCACAATTATTCCTAGATTTTAGGGACAAAATATTTTTATTGCAAATTCACACTTGAATAAACAGAGTTCTGATTTCATTCAATGTTGTGCTGAATTCCAATTCTATTTGTTGTCCTTTTACTTTGATATTGTCATCTTTAGTGGTTATTCGCATAACAACGCACAATTCTAATGATTAGGAAATTAATTAATGTATTTTTATTGATAAAAAGAAATCTTGGCATAAGTATCTTTAATTCTATATTATGAGGTGCTCAGAGTTCATGTTAGGAAGTTAAACAGGTCATAAATCCCTCTCTATTATCTATTTTATATTGCTGTGAAAACATCCTCAGTTCACAACAGTAACAGAGTGTTTCTGCCACTACGAGCATTTCTAAGTCCCAGCAATGACATTTGGGAGTTTTGTTAATTTCTTTAGTGCAATGCTTGATAAATATACACACCTTGTTATTACCCATCTTGACATTATAAATAATGTGATTTAATAAACTTTATGGAGCATTTTATGGGTCCAAACATCACTTTTCCTTCATGTCCCACAACTGTGGTCTCAGTGTTGAAATACATAAAATGAGGTTATTCAATTATAATATGATATTATTTCAAATGGAACTGTTTCATATTCATATTACTTTACACCATATTAACATTATTTATTTGTTTACTAATCATTTATATATATTTTTTTCCACCTTAATGTGCCTGTCCCACACTTCTGAAACAATACAAATAAAACACATAAACAAATACCATATAGCAAATGTTTTATTCAAAACCAAACAAATCTAGTTTCCATGGAAACAGAAGTTAACAGGTGAGCACATGGATGACAGGTTGGGCCGCCCACAAAGGTGACCCTCAAGATCCAGAACAACAAGGCGAATATCAACTTTTATTCTTCTTCTTCTCACCGTACAGCTCAGTAACATTAAAACAATAATTGATGCATTCATGAATATTAGATGCTAAGAGTCAAAGCTAACGTAGCAGACCATGCTAACTGATATTTATCTGCAACATAAGCAAAAATGTCATTTCGACAACATGTCTGGTAAAGACATTAGATATTAGAATTAAAATATCTGTCATATTTACAATGATGCACAAGGCTTCATGAAAATGAATTTAAATGTCTTAAAAATATTATAGAATTTAAAAAGTTAAAATTAAGTTAAAATTTATAAATGAACGTTACTGTAGTGATGCAGTCAGGACATTTAGTGTAAGAATAGGTGAAGAAAAACATAAAAAAAATAAACATGTTACAGATTAAAATCTGAAAAACTCTAAAGGGCCATAGGGAACATACATTTACAATTTTGGGACATCTTGGAACATTTTTTGAAAATATTTTGACCTTTTTTTTTACTTATTTTGACATTTTTTGACATTTTTTAAAAATTATTTTTCTGACTTTTTTCTGACTTTTTTTTGGACATTAGTCGGACAGTTTTTGGATAATTTTCGGACTTTATTCAGACTTTTTCCAGACATTTTTTTTCCTAACATTTTTTAACATTTTCTGAACATTTCTTGACTTTTATTCAGATAATTTACAGACATCTTAGAACATTTTTTGAAAATATTTTGACTTTTTTTTTTTTTCGAACTTTATTTTGACATATTTCAGACATTTTTTAAAAATTATTTTTCTGACTTTTTATTTTTCTGACTTTTTTCTGACTTTTTTTTTGGACATTAGACGGACAGTTTTTGGAAATTTTTTGTCTTTATTCTGACTTTTTTCAGACATTTGTCTTTCCTGACTTTTTTTTTTTTAAAGAATTTAACATTTCTTGACTATTTTCAGACATTTTTCGGACATCTTGGAACATTTTTTGTAAATATTCTGACATTTTTCAGACATTTTAAAAAAATTATTTTACTGACTTTTCTCTTGCGACTTTTTTTTTTGACATCAGTTGGACAGTTTTTGGAAAATTTTTGGACTTTATTCAGATTTTTTCAGACATTTTTTTCATGACATTTTTTTACATTTTTTTAACATTTCTTGACAATTTCAGACATTTTTCGGACATCTTGGAACATTTTTTGAGAATATTTTGACTTTTTGTTGACATTTTTCAAACTTAATTTTGACATTGTTCTGACATTTTTCAGACATTTTAAAAAAATTATTTTACTGACTTTTTTATTTTCTGACTTTTTTTTGGAAATTAGTCTGACAGTTTTTGGAAAGTTTTTGGACTTTATTCAGACTTTTTTCAGACATTTTTTTTTCATGACATTTGAAAAAAAAAAATGAACATTTCTTGACTTTTTTCAGACATTTTTCAGACATCTTGGAACATTTTTTGAAAATATTTTGACTTTTTGTTGACCTTTTTCGAACTTGATTTTGACATTTTTCTGACATTTTTTAAAAATTATTTTTCTGACTTTTTTTATTTTATGACTTTTTTTGGACATTAGTCGGACAGTTTTTGGAACATTTTTGGACTTTATTCAGACTTTTTTCAGATATTTTTTTTCATGACATTTTTAAAAAAAATTAACATTTCTTGACTTTTTTCAGACATTTTTTGGACATCTTGGAACATTTTTTGAAAACATTTTGACTTTTTGTTGACATTTTTCGAAGATTATTTTGACATTTTTCTGACATTTTTCAGACATTTTTTAAAAATTATTTTTCTGACTTTTTTTTTCTGACTTTTTTTTTGGATATTAGTCGGACAGTTTTTGGACCATTTTTGTCTTTATTCAGACTTTTTTCAGACATTTGTCTATCCTGACTTTTTTTTTTAACATTTTTTTAACATTTCTTGACTATTTTCAGACATTTTTCAGACATCTTGGAACATTTTTTGAAAATATTTTGACTTTTTGTTGACATTTTTCGAACTTGATTTTGACATTTTTCTGACATTTTTTAAAAATTATTTTTCTGACTTTTTTTATTTTCTTACTTTATTCAGACGTTTTTCAGAAAAAAAAATTTCATGACATTTTTAAAAAAAAAATCTTGACTTTTTTCAGACATTTTTCGGACATCTTGGAACATTTTTTGAAAATATTTTGACTTTTTTCGAACTTTATTTTGACATTTTTCTGACTTTTTTTTCTGACTTTTTTTTGGACATTAGTCGGACAGTTTTTGGACAATTTTTTGACTTTATTCTGACATTTTTCAGACTTTTTTTTAACATTTTTTTTTAACATTTCTTGACTATTTTCAGACATTTTTCGGACATCTTCGAACATTTTTTGAAAATATTTTGACTTTTTGTTGACATTTTTCGAACTTTATTTTGAAATTTTTCAGACATTTTTTAAAAATTATTTTTCTGACTTTTTTTATTTTCTGACTTTTTTCTGACTTTTTTTTGGACATTAGTCGGACAGTTTTTTGACAAATGTTGGACTTTATTCAGACTTTTTTCAGACATTTGTTTTTCCTGACATTTTTGAACATTTCTTGACATTTGTCGGACATTTTCGGACTTTTTTCAGACTTTCTTTCGGACATTTTGGAACATTTTTTGAACATTTTTTGACTTTTTTGACCCTCTAGACACGACCTTATCTCAGCACTGGAGGTTGTACATGGTTAGTCATGATGGGTTGTTTCTTCAAGAAACTCATCATCTGTACAGCTCTATAGTTGTTTCCTTTTTTACCAAAGTAGAGTCCAGCACAGAGAACCAGTAGAGCTTTTAGTCCCAGTCCAACGGAGAGGACGATCCATCCCAGACTCTCTGGTTGTGGTCTCCTTGTTGGTCTCGGAGGTTTGGGCTCATCAGCAGCTGCTGTAAAGGACAGAAAATAAAATGTGTCTGATTGTCTGAAGTGGAACCATTTTACTGAAACAGGAAACTAAATAAATCCAGCAGACTGACAAAAGAAAGACTAAATATGATCCTAGTCTTCATCAGCGGTAGCCATGAGGTACGTTTTACTGCCGTCTGGTAGTCCCTTTCAGTCCAAAATGGCGGAAGCGTAGCTCTGCTGCTGGGAGCTGACGTTGTAATGGAACGACCAGTTGACTTTCACTTCTTAGTAATATGTGTTCTTTGGTACAGCTCCAGCAGGGATGAAGCTGAGACTACTTTTATACTAGCTAGCTATGCTAGCTAACCAGTATGACCCCTGCAGCATGCTAACATGCTAAACTAAGATGTGTTTAGCACTAGCAGGGCTGTAGACTCTTAGTCTGGTTTCACTGACTGAGTTCTACTGAATCAACTCACCTGTGACATCGAGGTGACATATCCTAGAGCCCCTACTATCACCTGTCTGCATGTCACACTGGTACACACCAGAGTCATCAATCCTGAGTCTGGACATGTGAAGTCTGATTCGTCCGTCTCTGAGGACGTCTTCGTCCCACCGGACTCGTCCTGTAAACTGTTGATCCTGAGACTCTGGGACCTCAACACCTTCATGGAGATGAAACAGGACTGTGGATCTGAGATCAGCTGACATCTCACAGTAGATATAAAGTGAGTTGAAGGAACTGCTGGTTCTGGTTGTGAACATCCACTCCAGTGTGATGTTGTGGTTCTTCTCTGCCTGATAGGAGGTCTGTGTCACATTCACTACAAATGCTCCTGTAGAGGAGACAGAGAGCGAAAGTGAGCAGCAGACAAACTGACAACTTGAACATGTCAAACTCCATCTAGAGATGTTTGTCTGAAAGTGTATTTAGTGTTTGTGGATAATAAAGTGAAGGTCAACTAACCAGAGACACAGGAGGTCAGACTGAGGAGCAGCAGGATGCTGCAGATCATCTTCATCCTGTGAGAGGAGACAGAAACACATCAGATACACTAGAGTGAACATGTAGGTCCTAATTCACAGTTCCTGCTGTACAGCACACACTGAACAAGACATACTGAGGGGATTAGACGGAGAAGTAAGTGATCATTTCAATGTCCACTGTCAGTATTCACAGTAACAGGATGGATTAATCATTGCTGTGTGTTTCTCTCCCAGCAGACCAGTGATCCAAGAAAAATAAAAACTCAAAGCATGGTGGTGTCCTCTCCCTGTTGTTTCATGAATATACAGAACACTATATATACATGTACATATACACTATATAGTATACAGAACACTATATATACATGTATATATACACTATATAGTATACAGAACACTATATATACATGTATATATACACTATATAATATACAGAACACTATATATACATGTATATATACACTATATAATATACAGAACACTATATATACATGTATATATACACTATATAATATACAGAACACTATATATACATGTATATATACACTATATAATATACAGAACACTATATAGTTACTGGTCCAGCGAACTTTATCAGCCATTTCTAATCAATAATATATTCATCAAACCTCTAACAACAATATGAACAGCAGTCTTCATATACACAATATAACCCTAATAATGATTATCACATGAATGATTATAAAAATAAAAATGAATGATGATCACAATGTTAAAATAACAGTACTGAACTGAATGGTGGGATGTATTCAGTACTTGTTTTTATTAAAATACCATATTTTAATGCAGGCTAATAAAAATAAGGCAAATACATGCATAAGGTCAAAGACTAACTAAAAACACACTGGTTTCTGATCGGAGTGACTGCTGACTGATAAGCACCAAGATTAATCAATACCATAAATTTAGAGCAGGCTAGCTGCACAGAATAGATCTCCATAATAACTAATGTGCTGCTTGACTAGAAACCGGGTCCAGTATAATCTAAAGGTCGCTTTATATATGGACAAGGAGAGTATCTGGAGAAGTGCAGTAATAATAGTGGAGGACACCACTAGGACACTACTAGGACACTACTAACACACCACTAGGACACTACTAGGACACTACTAACACACCACTAGGACACTACTAGGGCACTACTGGGACACCACTAGGACACTACTAGGACACCACTAACACACCACTAGGACACTACTAGGACACTACTGGGACACCACTAGGACTCTACTAGGACACTACTAGGACACCACTAACACACCATTAGGACACCACTAACACACCACTAGGACACTACTGGGACACCACTAGGACACCACTAGGACACCACTAGGACACTACGAGGACACCACTAGGACACGACTAGGACACCACTAGGACACTACTAGGACACCACTAGGACACCACTAGGACACCACTAGGACACTACGAGGACACCACTAGGACACCACGAGGACACTACGAGGACACCACTAGGACTCTACTAGGACACTACTAGGACACTACTAGGACACCACTAACACACCACTAGGACACTACTAGGACACCACTAACACACCACTAGGACACTACTAGGACACTACTGGGACACCACTAGGACTCTACTAGGACACTACTAGGACACCACTAACACACCACTAGGACACCACTAGGACACCACTAGGACACTACGAGGACACCACTAGGACACTACTAGGACACCACTAGGACACTACTAGGACACCACTAGGACACTACGAGGACACCACTAGGACACCACGAGGACACTACGAGGACACCACTAGGACTCTACTAGGACACTACTAGGACACTACTAGGACACCACTAACACACCACTAGGACACCACTAGGACACCACTAACACACCACTAGGACACTACTAGGACACCACTAGGACGCCACTAGGACACTACAAGGACACCACTAGGACACTACTAGGACACTACTAGGACACCACGAGGACACTACGAGGACACCACTAGGACACTACGAAGTTTTTTTATATTCAAAATAGTTAGAAAAACTAGACAGAGAAAGCCATAGATATTCACATGACAAGTTAATATAAGAAATAGTTCCAGAGTAAAGTCTGGGAAAGGAGAAAAAGACGGAGAGACAACTGTAGGACCTATAAACTAAACTCCAGAGGAACCTGGTTCTTTAGTTATTCTCACCACATTTCTTCACGAAAAACAAACGGAATTCTGGTGACTTTAAAACAATGAAAAAAAATAAGCTTTACGTGTGAACATCTAGCATAAATTAATATTCATCAGTTATAATTCATTTTTTTGCCCCTGCTGTCCCTTTTGTAGGATTATACATGCTGTACAGTGCCAGAAACAGGTTAACAAATAAATAAATTTCACATAAATTGGGAGAAATAAGAATTGCGACCCAGGGAGGAAACCTGGAGAGGGCAATGGAAATCAGGAGGCTTGGCGAGCATGCTGTTTAGGCCCATCTACCAGATACTGGGATATGTCTGGGAGTGATAAAACTATGAGTGATATAGTTGTTCATTTATAACTTACCGTGCATTAAGTCACAATATCAATGATGATGAATTCCTTATTAAAACATGTTGTGAACTTCAGATGGGTTAATGTTTGTTGAGTCTTATCGGACCTATGACATTCAAACAAAGGTAAGCGGTTCAGTAGGTAACACCAGGAATGTAATCCCAGAATCCCAGCCTGTGCGGTATCACTCCGCCGAAAAGACAACATAGACCCGACATCAGTGCGAAGATAACCAGAATCGCAGTCGCTCTCGCTTTGTTTTTTCCCGCCGATCGAAATCAGGAACCAATGATGGATATATCGGCGACAGGTTCGATTGCTGTTAATGATATTTCGTTGTTTTTTACGTTTTGGTGGTGACGGAAGGATAACAGCAAGAAGTTCACATCAGCCGCACCAGTCAGAGGACCAGCAGCTACACCGACAGTCTGCTCGTAGAGGAGGAGAAGATGTGACAGGAGATGACAGGAGATGACACCATGCTGCTCAGACTTTAGTTTTCCTCTCTGTGGACTTTATTCTGATATTTCTGACTTTTCCTCTTTGAGTTCCTCTACTGTGAGGAGGACAGGTGAAGGTAAGACAGATGGGTTAACATCATCTACACATCTGGCCTTTAAAGTCACAGTTTAAATAGTCATTTTGTGCTTTTCTTTTGTCGTAGTTTAGCGTTTCATGTTGTTTAAAGTGTTGCTTTGGTGTTCAGTTGTAATATAAACCAAGTCTGGTGCTAAAGCATGCGGTCGAATCTGCATTCAAAACCTCAGTGAGAAATTAGTCATTTTTTGAGATGCTTCAGTTTGTGCTTTTATTTTGTCGTAATTTAGCGTTTCATGTTGTTTAAAGTAGTGATGGCGAGATGAAGTTTCATGAAGCTCTCCAGCAAGTTGGTTCATCTGCTTCAACTTCAGGTGCTCATGAAACCACCTGTTGGTCAAAGAGTGTAATGAACAGTGGTGACTGGTGGAAAGTTTTCCATGCAGGGTTGTGTTGCCACATCCAGTCAGTTTCAGCAAACATCCCGGTATGATTTAATGCAAAGAGTGAAGGTATCAAAAACACATTACTACTTTACAGTTAAATAATCAACAATTGTTTTATTCCAACAGGAGCAGTAAAGAATGCTTAGAACAACACAACAGTATAACATGTACTCAGTGGTGGAAAGTAACTAAGTACATTTACTCAAGTACTGTACTTAAGTACAATTTTGAGGTACTTGTACTTTACTTGAGTATTTCCATGTTCTACTCCACTACATCTCAGAGGGAAATATTAGACTTTTTACTCCACTACATTGATTTAATAACTTTAGTTACTTTACAGCTTCAGATTATTAATACAAAATATAATCAACTAATAAATGATGTATTATTATAGATTAAACTACCAGCAGTATATAATAATGAATGATGTATTATTATTGATTAAACTACCCAGCAGTATATAATAATAAATTATGTATTATTATAGATTAAACTACCAGCAGTATATAATAATAAATTATGTATTATTATAGATTAAACTACCCAGCAGTATATAATAATAAATGTATTATTATAGATTAAACTACCCAGCAGTATATAATAATAAATGTATTATTATAGATTAAACTACCCAGCAGTATATAATAATAAATGTATTATTATAGATTAAACTACCAGCAGTATATAATAATAAATGTATTATTATAGATTAAACTACCCAGCAGTATATAATAATAAATGTATTATTATAGATTAAACTACCCAGCAGTATATAATAATAAATGTATTATTATAGATTAAACTACCAGCAGTATATAATAATAAATGATGATGTATTATTATAGATTAAACTACCCAGCAGTATATAATAAATGATGATGTATTATTATAGATTAATCTACCCAGCAGTATATAAAGTCATTTATATCAGCTTTACCAGCTGCAACATTAAAGTGATGAACACATTAATGCATCAATAAGTATAATCCAATAATATACATTGTTCTAATGTGTGCTTTTATGTTTGGTACTTTAAGTATATTCATATGTTTATATCTTTGCACTTTTACTTAAGAATGGTTTTTAACCCTTACCTGTAACAGAGTATTTCTACATGGTAGTATTGCTACTTTTACTGAAGTACAAGATCTGAGTACTTCCACCACTGCATGTATTATAATACATTAATAATAACATGTAATACAATACTAATGTAATATAACAATATAACATGTAATAGAAATGTTTACTTAATGTGATGCCCCTACTGATCTTGCTTTGTTTGGTAAACCAATAGTGAGGTAAAGATCAGGGGAAGTTAACAGGAAGTGTAATTAAGAAAACTGCTGTTAAGTCCTGAAGATATTCAGACACCTGAATGTACAGAAACATGGACTCTAGTGTTCTGAGGCACAGATGATTTTCTATCATATTTTACACATATTACTGGGTGCATTCCATATTTTAAACACACAAATATTGACAATTTGTATAATTTATTATTATTATTAGTTGTGATGTTTTTTTTGTGTGTGGCTGTCTGGCTCCGGGGGGGGGCTAGCACTTTCTATTGGCCGCCACTACTACCAAGTAGTGTCCTAGTGGTGTCCTAGTGGTGTCCTAGTGGTGTCCTCGTCCTTTAGTGTCGCTCCTCTAGTCTGTGTTGTGCGTAAAATCAAAAGCTGACCAGAAACTTTGTTAACCATCGAGGAGAAATCTAGTTGGTGAAATAGTTTTCCTCTGTAACCCCCTACTCTGACTACAGAAACATACAACATGGAGGTTAAACCATTAATGCATGATGATCACAGATAATACAGCCTTTAAATAGTCCACACAATAACAGGAATATAACAACAATCATTGGAGACGAGTATAGAGTAGTCTGATGACATTTTATTGAAGGTTTGATCTAATGAGGAGTCAGTTGTTTGGTGAGAGTGGGCTTCTCTGTTGATCTCAAAGCAGATCATACTTCCTGTTCTTCCTCAGTTGTAAAAATCTAATCTACTAAACTGGCTCCATCTTGTGTCAGAAGTACATTAGTGTTCCTGTCTTGGTGTCAGTCCACTGGTCAGTCATGTGTAATCAGTAGCACAGAGGAAGAAGTCCTGTGAGGACTAAAGACAGACTGTAGATTGTCTCTGTTCTACCTGTAATAACTGAACTTGTATCTGATGTGTTTCTGTCTCCTCTCACAGGATGAAGATGATCTGCAGCATCCTGCTGCTCCTCAGTCTGACCTCCTGTGTCTCTGGTTAGTTGACCTTCACTTTATTATCCACAAACACTAAATACACTTTCAGACAAACATCTCTAGATGGAGTTTGACATGTTCAAGTTGTCAGTTTGTCTGCTGCTCACTTTCCCTCTCTGTCTCCTCTACAGGAGCATTTGTAGTGAATGTGACACAGACCTCCTATCAGGCAGAGGAGAACCACAACATCACACTGGAGTGGATGTTCACAACCAGAACCGACAGTTCCTTCAACTCACTTTATATCTACTGTCGACTGTCAGCTAATCACAATACCATAGTCCTGTTTGATCTCTATAAAGGTGTTGAGGACCCAGAGTCTCAGGATGAACAGTTTACAGGACGAGTCCAGTGGGACAAAGACGTCCTCAGAGACGGACGAATCAGACTTCACATGTCCAGACTCAGGATTAATGACTCTGGACTCCGGTGTAATGTGCTCACAGGTGATGGTAGGGGCTCTAAGATATGTCACCTCGATGTCACAGGTGAGTTGATTCAGTAGAACTCAGTCAGTGAAACCAGACTAAGAGTCTACAGCCCTGCTAGTGCTAAACACATCTTAGTTTAGCATGTTAGCATGCTGCAGTCTCGACTGGCTCAGAGCCTGGAAGGCAAAACACTGTTCCAACATGGCGGCTAACACTGGGAACTCCATAGAGAGGGGAAGTCCCTCCTCTTCTAGTGGACCACCATGGGACCTGATTTCTGAATAACAGTACAGTAGTCAACGGAGAGAGATAAATAATGTTTGTCAATTTAAAACGTATTTTTCATATCCAGAAAGTCTCAGTTTGTCGTCGTATCATTTAGTTTAGTGTGAAACTGCTCAGTGAACTACATCTCTCGTCTCGTACAACATAAGTCACCAACACTAGCACGCTAGCTTATCAACTCCTTGATCATAACAGAATATAATCATTTTCATCACTGCTCATCTTAGAAAGGCCACCGCATGGAAACGTGTTCTTTGTTTATGTAATATGCGTTTAGATTGGTTTCCCGTAAGCTTCACTTTCACTCTGCAGTTCTGTCTGCCACCGGACACGATCCTGAGAGAATTAAAGCTTACTAACGTGTTAGCTACACCAGCTAACGCTGGCAGCCAGAAACAAACATCTATGATCCATTGTCTGTTTGATAATCTAAACAAAGAACATGTTTTCTTGACTGAAAGCGACTACCAGACGCAGTAAAACGTACGTCATGGCTACCGCTGATGAAGACTAGGATCATATTTAGTCTTTCTTTTGTCAGTCTGCTGGATTTATTTAGTTTCCTGTTTCAGTAAAATGGTTCCACTTCAGACAATCACACACATTTTATTTTCTGTCCTTTACAGCAGCTGCTGATGAGCCCAAACCTCTGAGACACACAACGAGCTCACAACCAGAGAGACACACAATGAGCTCACAACCAGAGAGTCGGGGAAGGATCAGCCTCTACGTTGTACTGACAGCAGCTCTACTGGTTCTCTGTGCTGGACTCTAATTTGCCTTCCTTCATAAATCTACTGGTAATAGAGGAAACACCTAAACAGCCGTACAGATCAAGATCCTCTAACATCTGTTTCTTAGAGGAACAACCCATCAGGACTAACCAAGCGGTAACCTCCGATGCTGAGATAAGGTCGTGTCTAGAAGGTAACCCCCAAGCTGCGAAAATGTGCGAAAACTCTTGCGAGACTTGCGGTCCGACGACCTATCCTACCCTCAACCATTCAAGATCACTACCTAACCTTAACTATTTGAGATCAATGCCTAACCTCAACTATTAGAGGTAAATTTCGATATAATTTCTGTATAGCAGACCGTTGCTATGTATAGCAGACCGTTGCTATGTATAACAGACCGTTGCTATGTATAGCAGACCGTTGCTATGTATAAAAGACCATTGCTATGTATAACAGACCGTTGCTATGTATAACAGACCGTTGCTATGTATAGCAGACCGTTGCTATGTATAAAAGACCATTGCTATGTATAACAGACCGTTGCTATGGGCGCAGTTCTGATGTCGGACTCTGGAGGACCGTTTTTATGTCAAATATTGATTTCTTCAGTAAGTAGCCATTTAATAATCAGGATAATGTTCAGCTAGCGGGTCATTGTTGTGGAATAATCCCCTTCAGGGTGATGAGAGACCCCTCCGCTTCGTGTTATTACAGCAGAAATAACTAATGTCAGGGTAAAGGATGCTTCCATCCTCCCAGATGTTTGATGTCAAACAGTATAAAATGTGACGGTTTTGGTAAATGACAGATAACATCACCTCAGAAGTTGTGCTGAGACAAGACGTCTAAACAGTCACGTCTGGTTGATGTGACTCCATCAAGATCCTCTAAAATCTGTAAACTGTTATATTTGTTTCACTCATCATCACTGTATGAAGAGTTCATCATTAAGATTTAGCTGTAAGTTGGTTCAGTTCTCCCTCCAGCTGTTATCAATCATGTGATTTATGTCCTCTGTTTACTGATGGATATTGTTACCTTGCACTGAATCTCCTAATGTTAACTTTATAATGTGTTCATACTGTAAATATAAATGTAGTGATTCCTTCACTATGGCCCGTTAAAATTTTTAAGATTTGAATCTGTGACATGTTTATTTTTTTTCATATTATAATTGTTCTCATAAGTTTATGTTAAGATGTTGTTGTTAATATTTATATTATTTATATTATTTATATTATAACCGGTGTTTCCGGGTTGACTCGGTGTGTGTCTGACTGTGTCATGGTAGGTGTGTTGCTCAGGACCAAAGGAAGCTCAGTGTGAAGCTGTTTGTGTGAGCGGTTCTCTAGAAACAACACAGCAACAACACAGGCCAAGCATTCAGCCCGTTCCAGGTGTATTAAAGATATTCAGATTAGAATAATGTGTGGTAGAAACTGTTTGATATCAGTGAATGAATGTGTAAAATATAATAACATTTTGTATTTTTGTACCAGAATAAATCTGTGCACCAGATGACACCAGTATTTTCCTGTGTTTCTTTCTTCACTGCTCAACAGCCTGTTTGTTTGCTGATAACCTCTGATAATGTCCATCTAATGGCCTGATAACATCTGAGGTGGGTGCAATAGTAAAAAACTTCATTAACTCTCTAAACAGTTACAAACATATGTATATATATATATATATATACAAATAGAGAATAAAAAGCTTGAGAACAATTTCACTGCTCCATCTAATCAGGTCTATAAATCAGTCCTAATATTTAGATTTTCTAAAAGTTAAAAAGTGTGATGTGTAATGTCAGATACTTTAGGAAATAAAAGTCTCACAGACAGAAAATGAATCAGGTTTTATAGTAAAATGCTCCAAAGTGAATGATATCTGCACATAAAGAGCTCTTTACCTTCTCTTTTGGTAGCAGATGAGGCAAGGGCATGAAACACACCTGAAAAACACACACAGAGGAGATAAGATCAGGATATTGATTGATATCAGCAGTGGTTTAATGTAACTAGTTACTGTATTTAAATACAAATTCAAGGTACTTTACTTGAGGATTTCCATTTTCTGCTACTTTATACTCCACTACATCTCAGAGGGAAATATTGTACTTGTTACTCCACTACATGTGAACATCTGACAGCTTTTCATGCACACTAGTGCAGCAGTAACTAATCCAGAAACATCATCTATTATAGTACAACACTGACTTTACTGCAACATCAATGCTTAAAGACGTGGTTACTCACAAGCGCTGAGATATAACACATTCATCTTCATCCTTTCTCGCTGCTGACAGACAAACAGCTGATGTCACAAACTGGCTCAGGGAATGGGACACAAAGGGAGTCCACGCAAGGTTATATATATAAAACCAAACTATTTATTAAACTGAGGTTAACATCAAATGAACAACGGAGTGTGTAGATCAGTAATGTCATCAAATGAATGGAGTGCATGGATGTGTGGGCATAATGTGCTGTGGAGGTGTTGAAGGTGCAGAACCAAACAAAGGTGATGTCAGGTGGATGTGGCTGCAGAGAGAGAGAGAGAGAGAGAGAGAGAGAGAGACAGAGAGACAGAGAGAGGGTGAGCTCAATCAAGCTGACGACCCCTCCCTCGTCAGCCCACTACCTGCTGAGGTTGGCCAGGCCAGCCTCCAAGACAGGAGGAGAGACGTCACAGCTGACTTCTACACGGTCTGCTCTCCACTTCCTCTGTGCAGCTGTGAAGAGAAACCACCTCGAGGCGTGTGATGCACGAGCTACTGTTTCTGTAAATCACTTTAAAACAACACACATGTTTGAAACTGTAGGCTATCTTCCTGGGAAACGGTCAAGCAAGGCCATATAGCAGACATCTGTATAGATCAATACTTATTTATAGTATATCTGTTGTTTTATAGCAATTAGAAATGTTCTTCAATCACTCCACAAGGAGGAGCTCTTAAGCTACCCTTAAATTCTTCTTTACTGATTTATTTGGCCACTTGGGGGCAGCAGAAACAAACCACCACCTCACTGTATGTGTATTAATCCACAGCTGAAAATAGTCCCCAACAAATGCACTACTTCCTCCTGTTTGAGTAACGTTTGTTAAAAACTACAGTGCCCAGCTGCTTTAGGAAATTACTGATCCCTTTTTAAAAATGAAAGTAAACATTCAACCCGGTCTCACGGGAAGGCGTAGAAATAGCACGACATTTACGAGGACTTTCCACGTGTCATGAGTACACATTTTAGGCTTTTTGCGCGTCATTTGTACGCCACGCAAACGTCCGCAGTTATATCTAAGAAAGAAAATCACTAACTTAGGTTTAGGCAACAGTAACAGGGTGTTTCTGCCCAGCAATGACATTTTTCATTTTTGTCAAAATTTGCAGTGCAATGCTTGATAAATATATACACCGTGTTATTACCCATCTTGACATTATAAATAATGAGATTTAATAAACTTTATGGAGCATTTTATGGGTCCAAACATCACTTTTTCTTCATGTCCCACAACTGTGGTCTCAATGTTGAGATACGTTAAATGAGGTTATTCAATTATAATATGACATTATTTCAAATGGAACTGTTTCATATTCATATTACTTTACACCATATTAACATTATTTATTTGTTTACTAATCATTTATATAATTTTTTTTCCATCTTAATGTGCCTGTCCCACACTTCTGAAATAATACAAATAAAACAAATAAACAAATACCATATAGTAAATGTTTTATTCAAAGACAAACAAATCTGGTTTCCATGGAAACAGAAGTGAACAGGTGAGCACATGGATGACAGGTTGGGCCGCCCACATAGGTGACCCTCAAGATCCAGAACAACAAGGTGAAGATCATCTTTTATTCTTCTTCTTCTCACCGTACAGCTCAGTAACATTTAAACAATAACTTAATATAACGGTTGAATTCATGAATATTAGATGCTGAGAGTCAAAGCTAACGTAGCAGACCATGCTAGCTGATATTTATCTGCAACATAAGCAGAAATATCATTTCCACAACATGTCTGGTAAAGACATTAGCTATAGAGACCAAAATCATTTTCCCACCAGGCGATAAACATATTTATTTCTGCTGTAAAGTTGTCCATTTTAACATGACGGCCCTTTTGGAGTCAGCCTCAAGTGGCCATTTGAAATGGTTAAGGTTAGGCATTGACCTTTATTTATATAACACCTTTTAAAACAAGGTTACACAGTGCTTTGCTTTACACTAAAAGCATGATAAAAGTAATTAATATCCAGACATTAAGATCTAAGTAAAATAAAATCAAACTAGAAGTGCACTCGGAGAGCGCAGACCTCCGCCAAGGCAGGTTTCATGTACGTCACAGATATAGGACGGAGCCAGACCTTTCAAGGCTTTAAAAACAGTAAAATCAATTCTAAAACTCACAGCTAACAGAGAAGGGCAGCAAGGATTAGTGTGATGTGGTCGCTTCTCTTAGTACGTGTTAAAAGCCTGGCAGCAGCGTTTTGAATCAACTGTAATCTTTGATGTTCCGCCTGCTGATAGCAGAATAAAGTACATTGCAATCAGAATCAGAATCAGAATCTCGTTTATTGGCAGATGTAAGAGGTATACACTAGGAAATGGCTTTGGTTTTGTTGGTGCAAATATGCAGTAATATAACAAAAGAATATATAAAAACATTAGAATAAAATAAGAACAAAAAAACTGAAATTCTACCAATATACAATATACAATATACGATATACAATATAAGCTATAAACAAGAAATAAACATGATATAAACAGATAGTGCAAATATTGCCAGTGTGCAAACAGTCAGATACCAGAGGGAGAGTCCATGTCTAATGTGTATATAATGATGCCTCTCATACATTTAACTTCACTTCATACTTATATCCACTTTACATTAATATTTAAAGCAGCAGGGTTATTTGTGCTAGTGAGCCATCAGCACCTTAAAGATTTAAAAGAACTCAAATCAAATTCTGCTCAATAACTCATCAGCGTTGTCTCACCATCTCTCCCCCCAATAGTGTTCACCTATCAAACTTCCGTTTTCTAATGATATCCAGGTGGGGGATATCACTGATTGTCTTGATCATTTTGGCTAGTTGTGAATTGATCAGTCTGACTGCTGTAAAAATATAAACACAGCGGTGAGACTCGGAACATGCTGCATGGTGGATATACCGGCACTGAGGACTACATGACGTGAATGAGAGAATCAGGAGGGAACGAGTGTTCAGAGACCTCCTCACCTACAAGCTCCTCCATCTCTGTCAGAAAAACTCCTTTTCTCTGTCTTCCTCTCGGTAGTCGCCGTGATTCACCGTAAAGATCCGCTGATCAACAGGCTCATTTCTAGGCAGAAACATTCATGAGGTGCTTTGCATCGAACATTTAAGGCTGAATGATGGCATGTAGAGGGCGGGATATTAGGTGGATCCACATGCGCACATTTCCAGGTGGACTGAGATTTATAAAGGGAACATCGCCTGCAGGTGTGCGTACGCACATTTTTATAAGTCCGATTTTTTTTTTTGGCGCATGCTATTTTCAGCTTTTGTGCACACATACATTTTTAGTATGGAACCTACGCACTGTTTTATAAATGAGACGTGCGTCATGAGGAGGATAGTCCTGTGATTAAAGGAGGAGAAAGTAGTGAATGTGATAAATCCTGATTGTCACAGCCTCTAATGCATGCTCGCGCCTACAGAGTGCGAGCATGTACACAAGCAACAGGATACCAACTGTAGTTCACTTAAGGGCCACCGGTGTCATTAATAACAAGGATTTTCTGAAAGTTACATTTAGTACCTTTAATGGTCCCAGTTTGGGGGTTTGAAAATATGGTCACGCTAAGTACTGTATGACCCCTGCAGCATGCTAACATGCTAAACTAAGATGTGTTTAGCACTAGCAGGGCTGTAGACTCTTAGTCTGGTTTTACTGACTGAGTTCTACTGAATCAACTCACCTGTGACATTGAGGCGACATATCCTAGAGCCACTACCATCACCTGTGAGCACGTCACACTGGTACCAACCAGAGTCATCAATCCTGAGTCTGGACATGTGAAGTCTGATTCGTCCGTCTCTGAGGACGTCTTTGTCCCACCGGACTCGTCCTGTAAACTGTTCATCCTGAGACTCTGGGACCTCAACACCTTCATGGAGATGAAACAGGACTAAGTGTCTGAGATCAGCTGACAGGTAACAGAGGATATTAAGTGATTTGGGGGAACTGCTGGTTCTGGTTGTGAACATCCACTCCAGTGTGATGTTGTGGTTCTGCTCTGCCTGATAGGAGGTCTGTGTCACATTCACTACAAATGCTCCTGTAGAGGAGACAGAGAGGGAAAGTGAGCAGCAGAAAAACTGACAACTTGAACATGTCAAACTCCATCTAGAGATGTTTGTCTGAAAGTGTATTTAGTGTTTGTGGATAATAAAGTGAAGGTCAACTAACCAGAGACACAGGAGGTCAGACTGAGGAGCAGCAGGATGCTGCAGATCATCTTCATCCTGTGAGAGGAGACAGAAACACATCAGATACACTAGAGTGAACATGTAGGTCCTAATTCACAGTTCCTGCTGTACAGCACAAACTGAACAATACATACTGAGGGGATTAGATGGAGAAGTAAGTGATCATTTCAATGTCCACTGTCAGTATTCACAGTAACAGGATGTATTAATCATTGCTGTGTTTCTCTCCCAGCAGACCAGTGATCCAAGAAAAATAAAAGCTCAAAGCATGGTGGTGTCCTCTCCCTGTTGTTTCATGAATATACAGAATACTATATATACATGTATATATACACTATATAATATAGAGAACACTATAATATACATGTATATATACACTATATAATATACAGAACACTATAATATACATGTATATACACCATATAATATACAGAAAAATCTATATACATGTATATATACACTATATAATATACAGAACACTATAATATAAATGTATATATACACTATATAATATACAGAACACTATATATACATGTACATATAAACTATATAATATACAGAACACTATAATGTAGGGACCTACCAATGTGACTGGTGGGAGGTGACCACATGAACTCAGTAACATGATCCTTGACCCATGGACTCAGCTCAGCAGCCATTGGCTACTGTCGCATTCACACATAGGTGTGAAATTCACCCAGGACAAAACCAGAGGAATCTCTTTGTTCCTCCTCTTTCTGCTCTTCATCTCCCTTCTCACCTCTCCTAACCAGTGGAGGAGAGCTGCTGCTCTCCAGACCAGAAGCTGTAGAAGCAGCTCTGCTCTGATATACGTATGGCCTGTTAGGAAACAGCCATAGGAACACAAGGAACCTTTAAGGCAAAGGACGCGAGAGCCTGCCTTTTTACCAACTAATTTCAAGCAACAACCGCAAGGAAGTTAGCACCAAGCTATCAAGCTGCTGGAAAGAAAGTATTGGAGCGATCAGCTTCCACCAATCTGCACAATTTGATTAGAGCACAGCAAAGACGACATCTTTGACTTGGAACCACAACTTCAACACATGGAATTACAAACCCTTTTCTTCCATGGATTGGTAACGTACTGGGCTTACCTTAGCAGTAGCAATTGCACATGGCTGAGCAAGACTGTTCAACTTTGATTTCTAGAATGTACTTGTATTGATTTGGTTTAATGTTATTCATTGAGTTTGACGGTTGTGATATTATTTGTAGTTATGATATTCGGGTAGCTGGCTTCGCCACATCTGATGTGTTTAGTTTATGCTTCACATAGAAAAGGTCTTACGTGCAAACGAACCATCTTTCTAACCCACTGCATATCTGACACACATTAAGATCACATACATAACCTGTGAATTAGTAAAACATAAACATACAGCTTCAGATAATCTTAACTCCCACATCACCCCCCTTTCTGTCCTTCCTGAGCACATGTGCTCCGAAGAACAAAGAGGCCATGTGGTGACATGTTGGCGGCCATCTTTGATCCCGCCATCTTTGTAGTTTTACAGTGCTCGCCCCTTTTGTCTGAGACAAGAAGCCATCTTGTCTCTCCCCCCCCCCCCCCCCCCCCTCTCTCTCTCTCTCTCTCTCACTCACACACACACACACACACACACGCATGCTTACACACTTTGTTTGGTTTGTTTAGTTTAGTTATTTAGTTAGATTAATATTGTGTTTTAAACCTTTATTATCTTGTAAATAAATGTTTGTGGAATATACCTGCTGGTCTGTTTAATGTTGTACAAGAGTGAATAATGCCAACCTCTGCTATGTCAAGAACTCCAATATCCTTCAACCTTTACTATCTATTTTGGTTATAGTTATTAATTTAATTATTAATCAACATTCCAAATTGATAGTTTAGCATATATAATGAGACTATATTAACATTTTGGTTATTGGTCCCTGATTCCAGGGTGGTGCCCCGTTTATTATTAATGTTTATTGATAATCTTTATTAATATTAATAATCATATTATTATTTATTAATTAATTTGCTAACAACCAAACCTGTTACTGCCAAATCCTTACAATAATATACATGTATATATACACTATATAATATACAGAACACTATAATATACATGTATATATGCACTATATAATATACAGAACACTATATATACGTGTACATATACACTATATAATATACAGAACACTATATAGTTACTGGTCCAGTGAACTTTATCAGCCATTTCGAGTCAGTAATATATTCATCAAACTTCTAACAACAATATGAACAGCAGTCTTCATAAACACAATATAACTATAATAATGATTATCACATGAATGATTATAAAAATTAAAAATAATGATCACAATGTTAAAATAACAGTACTGAACTGAATGATGGGATGTATTCAGTATTTATTTTTATTAAAATATGGTGTTTTAATGCAGGCTAATAAAAATGAGGCTAGATACCTCCATAAGATCAAAGACTAACTGTAACAAAACACACTGGTCTATGATCGAAGTGGCTGCTGACTCATAAGCACCAAGATGAATCAAGTCTATAAATCTGGAGCAGGCTAGCTGCACAGATTAGATCTCCATAATAAATAATGTGCTGATTGACATAAAAACGGGTCCAGTCTAATCTAAAGGTCGCTTTACCAGGTGAGCTACCTGGAGGAGGAAATATGATCTGCTTTGAGATCAAAAGTCAGTAATAAAGACATCGGGGAGGTGGTTTACAACTGCACTGAACACTAAATCACCAAGCAACTCAAGGTCAAATCTTCAATAAGATGTGTAACAAAATGTTATCAGACCCGGCCTTCAGGACGCGGTCTCCAGTTGTTGGCAGGCTAGAGGGAGTGACAATAAAGGACGAGGACACCACAAAGCGTTTTCAGATTCAAAATAGTTAGAAAAACTAGACAGAAACTAATTTAGGCTTCTTCAGAGCTGTCGCACATTCTTGGCGCACAATTCACCTGACTAGTGAGTTAAAATAAGAAATACTTCCAGAGTAAAGTCTGGGAAAGGAGAAAAAGACGGAGAGACAACTGTAGGACCTATAAACTAAACTCCAGAGGAACCTGGTTCTTTTGTTATTCTCACCACATTTCTTTACGAAAAAAAACCAAACAAACCATAAACAGGATTAATATAATATATCAACTATCTGTATTTCTACATTACCTTGTGTCTCTTCTGTTGTAGAGGACCAAACTATGAGACTCTGCACACCAATAACCAACTGTGGAGCGGTCACCTCCTGCTGCTGCTCCTCTCTGCTGCTGCTCTCTGCTGACCCTCGGTCCTAGTCTATGTATAACATCTAAGAGAACTGGAAGGCGGGGCCCCGTTCATTCCCATGACAGGTGCTCTCCTCCTCCTCCTCCTCCTCATCCTCTTATGTTCAGGTTGACTTCGTCTTTCACTTTTAGTTACACAGCAAACTGTTGGTCTGATGCAACCATAGACATATGTGACAGGGTTCGTTATTGTAAGCTAATGTAACAGTGCAGGTATTTACAGATAGCTAGGACCAGTTCTAGGTTCTGAGGAGCAGTTTATAACTAGCACTCAAGAATAACAGACTACAGACCAAGAAGTAAGTTTGAACTGCCGGCTTATTTATATAGTGAAGTTAGTAGTACACATACACATTAATTGGTACCAAAATCACACATTTCACACACCACACAGGAATTGTGCATTTAAATCCCTGGAAACCATTGAAAATAAAACACAAATTCTCAGAAAACATGTATTTCTCCCTATTCTGTTTCACTCTGGTTTGATTTAAACCTATTTAAGTTCAGGAGATTTTTTCAACTTAGGCGCCTTTAAGTTGTAATTTAGTTTCTTGTTTTTCTTTAAGTTGACTCAGTACTAAGTTCTCATTTTTATCTCAGTTAGCCCTTTTCATGAGCTTAGTTCTCTTTCTCTTTAGTTCACTTAACCATTAAGTGAATAATTTACAGTAACAGAACATATTTGTATCACCAATTCAGCACACAATAAATGAAAATAAAATACAGTTAAACACAGAATCAAGACATGAAACCAAAATATTCCACTGATCAATTTGTATGATCAATAAACCAAATCCTCACAACTTGGTGTGTAATCAGTCCTTTTGTTAAGTCCTTTATAAGTCCAGATGAACTCCACTGCATGTTGCAGCAAAATACTGAAGGTTTAGTCCAACCATGATCCAGGAGTATGAATCAGTGTCCTCATCTCTGAAGTGTAGGTTAACCTTGCAGAAGCAGACGCACATCCAACTCCATGTCTCCTACTGGTGGCTCCCCATCTTAAGGCTCCAGCTTCGGGTGTGTGAACACCAAACGATCCTCTCAACTGGAAAACCTGGCCTGTTGTATAACAGTGCAATACACAGAAAAGTAATTTAGTCTTACATAGTTTATGAAAATGAAGTACTTGAGGAAGACTAACACCTAAACACAGGCTAATGGTCAACACATAGGCTGTATTCGAAACCGCCTACTGCATAATACTGAGGAACACAGTACGCAGTATACAGTACATACTGCATACTGCGTTCCTCAGTAGTATGCAGTACACAGTATACAGTACATACTGCATACTGCGTTCCTCAGTAGTACGCAGTACACAGTATACAGTACATACTGCATACTGCGTTCCTCAGTAGTATGCAGTATGCAACGGTTAAAGTGATGTATTTTACAGTATGCTAGATGAAGCTGTAGCCTTTAAACCAGCTCTTAAAGCACTGGACAAAAAAATTAACTCGTACCATTATTACAATATTATCGAACAATACAACTTTGATTTAGTTGTTTATGTTCTGCTTGTTTACATTATAACTTTAAGAAGTTTAAACATGCACTATCTGCCTTTAAACATGCACTATCTGCAACCATCTTGGACTCTAACCACTGGCGCACTTTACACTTACTTATACTACACATCCTATATACCACTTTATAGACTGCACATATGTACATATTACATTTATTTATTGCACATACTACATTTATTTATTTAGTTATTGACGGACTGCATACACTATGTTTATTCACTCTGTGTCTTTTATATCTCTATTATTGTTTTTATTATTTTTGTATACCTTTACCTCTCCTGTGTTTCACTCTGTTTGCTGATGTTGCTGCTTTGACACCTGAATTTCCCTCCGGGGATTAATAAAGTTTCAGCTTATCTTATTTTATCTTTTAAGATACTGCAGGTTTAAACTATTTATTCTAACAGATCATAATGAAGTCAGACAAACAGGATCGTCAACGAGGGGAGACGGGAAATATAAAACATTGATCCACAACATTTACGTTACTCAAACTGCTTTTTCAGTTACAGAAACAAAACAGTGGTTCCTGAGGTCAGAGGTCTGTACTACGATGCAGGATTTGCGGTTAGCGAGGTAACTTCAGGGTTAACTCTGGGTTTTCCGTATTACGAAGGTGGATCACTTCTTACCTGGGTAGATCTCCATGGTAACTGATGCGGGGTAGATCTCCATGGTAACTGATGCTGAGCGGTTGACCTGAGGTCTGTACTATGAAGCGAGTTCAACATACCCAGGGTATCTTCTCGTTATCTGGCTTCACTAACTCTAACAAACGAGATCACACTAAACTGTACTATGAAGCTGGTTATCAACTCAGTAAATCAGCTCAGGGTTTCTCAGTCTGGCTGTGAGTGTTCACATAAATGGGGAGGTGTTTACAGTTTATGACCAATCACAGACATGGACAAGTCTACTGTCAGACAGAGAGACACATTTAACAAAGGAAGAAACTATATTAGACAAATACGAAGAAGTTAAACTCTTAATCAGACTAAAAGTAACACAGTTGAAGCTGCCAGATGCAGGAAGAACAGTTGGTGAAAGAAAAAACTCCGGATGTGTGAATGTGTAAATTAACAGAGTTATTAATTTAACGGAACACTTAACAGTCAGATATACTCGTCTAAATATAAATTGCGTTTAAGAGAGTAATAGATGAATGGATTACTCATCTTTGTACCCTGCGATACATGTAACGTCTATCATTATTTAAACCTTCTTTCAGCTGCGTCCTTCCTCTCCGGCAGTGTGAAACGACTCAAGAGGATGTTAAAACAAAAATATATAAAAATATAATTCAAAGCGGTAAACACCCTCATCATAAATCCAGCTGTCCTTCCTGCATTTGTCAGTTTAAACTGTGTTGTTTTTAGCCTGATTATGACTTAACCTATGGGGTAAAATGATGAGTAATCCATTAATCTATTACACTCGTATACGATATTTATTTTTAGACGACTATATCTGACTTTTGAGTGTTCCGTTAAATTAATAAATCTGTTAATTTACACATTCACACATCTGGAGTTCTTTCTTTGTCCAGCTGTTCTTCCTGCATTTGGCAGCTTCAACTGTGTTACTTTTAGTCTAGATTAAGAGTTTAACTTCTTCCTATTTCTCTAATATAGTTTCTTCCTTTGTTAAAAGTGTCTCTCTGTCTGTCTGTCTGTAGACTTGTCCATGTCTGTGATTGGTCATAAACTGCAAACACCTCCCCGTTCATGTGAATGCGCTCATAACGAGATTGGAAAACCCTGGGTTGATTTACTGAGTTGATAACCAGTTTCGTAGTACAGTTTAGCCTGATCTCGTTTGTTAGGGTTAGTGAAGCCAGACAACGAGAAGACACCCTGGAGATGTTGAACTCGCTTCGTAGTACAGGCCTCAGGTTAGCCGTCCAGCATCAGTTACCATGGAGATCTACCCCGCATCAGTTACCATGGAGATCTACCCCGGTAAGAAGTGAACCAGCTTCGTAGGACTGAAAACCCCGAAGCTACCTCGATAACCATAAATCCTGCTTCGTAGTACAGTCCTCAGGTGAGTTGATTGCTTCAGTGAGAGAGAGCTTTGGCTGCATTCCAAAGCTCTTAATTGCATCCACATTTCCCTCACTTGCGTTTCATCCTTGCGTCTTAGTCCCTCCCACCAGGGAAGCATGGAGAGACGCAAGGAAGCCATGCGAGGACAGAGGAAACGAGGAAATATGTTTTAAGAGACATGAGACGTCGTTTCCTCTGAAGTCTGTATTTCTACTGTGGACTGAGTCCTGCTTAGAGGACCAGGAACCATCTCTACTGGAACAAGATCTTTATATTATTTATTCATTATTAGCGTCTGTAGTTATTGATATTCTGATTGTGAGTTCATTATTTAATAACCCAGAATATGATATTATGCCCCGGTCTAGGGGAACCTAGACATAACACGACGTGCGACTCCCACTCTTCCCACTCTTCAGAAAGGTCAGCTACACAGGGTTTCAAAACACACAAGGAGCAGTTTATTTTCAACTTCAGAGTTGAGCCATGCCCAAAACAACAAACTAAATATCACTTGTTTAAATCTAACCTTCCCTAAACCAGAATAAAAAGGTTAAACAAAAGACAAGTCTCTAACCCGAGCTCCTACCATCAAAACAAGAGAAAAACAGCCACTTGGCAAACAAAAGAAAAGGGCTTCTCACTCCTACCAAACCTGCTTTAAAGTGCTCTATATTTACAGACAGAACAACGGTAATGTTCACAAACCAGTCAAAACTACATAGTTCCAAATCTCAACCCTATCAAATGATCAAATGATTTGTTAACAAACAATTTACCAATTTATATTACCAATTAACCACTCTCAAAAGAAACACACTAAGTCACAATTCATACTTATCACAGTTCTCAAATACACAGACTAGTTGCTGGCTTTGTTGGGAGTGGTAGAGGTGAAGAGGGCAGAGATGCTGGCAGCTGGAGTTTAAAAAGGCTGATGTCATCCAGCAGACCAATCTCCACACACACACACACACACACACACACTGAGGGGAGGAGAAAAACAGCTGACCCATCACCACAAAATTAGTCAGGCACAACAATACAAAGGGAAAATGTAAATGATGTAACTCATATCAAACAAGATGTTCAGGAATTATCAACCTCATGTGACTGAATGGAAATGATGATAAATGATGTAAAAGGTGTTTGTTGCTGACAGACAGACTCTCCTTCTCTCTCTGACTTTAACAAGATCAGATCAGATATTCCTTTATTAGTCCCGCAGTGGGGACATTTGCAGTTTACAGCAGCAAAGCAAAAAACAAGAAGCATCACCTAACAGTAAAAAAAGAGCTAAACAAAGTGTAACAAAATATGACCCATTTAAATCAGTAACAATATCATTTATAAAAGTTAACGGGGAAAATAACAGATCATGAAAAGAAAAAAACATTCTAATAAATGCAGAAAGTTATTTTAAGTCTGTTTGTCAGGTTTTATAAAGCTCTTTCAGTGACAGACTGCTTCACTGAATGAAGAAGGAGAGATACTGCAGGTCCTTCTGCTGCTGTTCAGAGCTTCAGTTAACACAGATTATAACTAGATGGTGAATCAGAAGACAACTAAAATATAAAACCTTTAATCTATGATCTGTCTTCACTCCGGTATAAAACTCCAGTGATGTTGAGAGGTAAAGTTATCAGATCAGTCCGGTCGGCAGCAGCGTCCAATCAGTAACTGATATCCAATAAGAGGACGTGTCTATCAGCAGCAGCGTCCAATCAGTAACTGATATCCAATAAGAGGACGTGTCTATCAGCAGCAGCGTCCAATCAGTAACTGATATCCAATAAGGGGGCGTGTCTATCAGCAGCAGCGTCCAATCAGTAACTGATATCCAATAAGAGGACGTGTCTATCAGCAGCAGCGTCCAATCAGTAACTGATATCCAATAAGGGGGCGTGTCGGTCGGTAAAAGACTTCCGTGAAGGATGCTCTGGTGTATCCTCCCTCCTCGCTCCTCGCTCCTCAGTGCAGAAATAAGAGCTTTGGGACGGTCTTCAAGATGGCGCACCAGAACAACTTCTGGTTCAAGCGAGGATCGAGGAGCGAGGAAACGACAATTAAGAGCTTTGGGATGCACCCTGGATTTCAGAACTACGGTGTCCTGTAAGGGACAAACATGGATAATTGCTCCATTCTGGATGGGAATTGACAGCGCACCATCGACACCTGGTGGTTGACTTAGGCTACTGCCTTACACATACAACATAGTTAAACATTTTATAAAGCTAAAAATGCTGTGTGTTCTATATTTACACTGTATCCCAAAAACATGCATCATTCTGTGACATTTTATGTTTTTGCACACATTGATGATACCACTATCATCTCCTCTCTCTGTAATCCTACAGAGGTGTAACCTCCCCCGGGTCATATGGACTCATCTGTACGTCTGTTACGAGTAAGTTTACGAAGGAAGGCAATGTAGAGTCCAGCACTGAGAGCCAGAGCTGCTGTCAGTCCCAGTGTAATGTGGAAGCCGGTCCTTTCCCAACACTCTGGTTGTGGTCTCATTGTTGGTGTTGGAGGTTTGGGCTCATCAGCAGCTGCTGTAAAGGACAGAAAATAAAATGTGTGTGATTGTCTGAAGTGGAACCATTTTACTGAAACAGGAAACTAAATGAATCCAGCAGACTGACAAAAGAAAGACTAAATATGATCCTAGTCTTCATCAGCGGTAGCCATGAGGTACGTTTTACTGCGTCTGGTAGTCGCTTTAAGTCCAAAATGGCGGAAGCGTAGCTCTGCTGCTGGGAGTTGACGTTGTAATGGAACGACCAGTTGACTTTCACTTCTTAGTAATATGTGTTCTTTGGTACAGCTCCAGCAGGGATGAAGCTGAGACTACTTTTATACTAGCTAGCTATGCTAGCTAACCAGTATGACCCCTGCAGCATGCTAACATGCTAAACTAAGATGTGTTTAGCACTAGCAGGGCTGTAGACTCTTAGTCTGGTTTCACTGACTGAGTTCTACTGAATCAACTCACCTGTGACATCGAGGTGACATATCTTAGAGCCCCTACTATCACCTGTCTGCACTTCACACATGTACCAACCAGAGTCATCAATCCTGAGTCTGGACATGTGAAGTCTGATTCGTCCGTCTCTGAGGACGTCTTTGTCCCACCTGACTCGTCCTGTAAACTGTTCATCCTGAGACTCTGGGACCTCAACACCTTCAAGGAGATGAAACAGGACTGAGGCTTTGAGCTCAGCTAATAGTCGACAGAGGATAAAAAGTGAGTTGGAGGAACTGCCGGTTCTGGTTGTGAACATCCACTCCAGTGTGATGTTGTGGTTCTTCTCTGCCTGATAGGAGGTCTGTGTCACATTCACTACAAATGCTCCTGTAGAGGAGACAGAGAGGGAAAGTGAGCAGCAGACAAACTGACAACTTGAACATGTCAAACTCCATCTAGAGATGTTTGTCTGAAAGTGTATTTAGTGTTTGTGGATAATAAAGTGAAGGTCAACTAACCAGAGACACAGGAGGTCAGACTGAGGAGCAGCAGGATGCTGCAGATCATCTTCATCCTGTGAGAGGAGACAGAAACACATCAGATACAAGTTCAGTTATTACAGGTAGAACAGAGACAATCTACAGTCTGTCTTTAGTCCTCACAGTACTTCTTCCTCTGTGCTACTGATTACACATGACTGACCAGTGGACTGACACCAAGACAGGAACACTAATGTACTTCTGACACAAGATGGAGCCACTTTAGTAGATTAGATCTTTGGAGGAAGTACGAGGAAATACGATCTGCTTTGACCTGACAGCAGTGGGAGGTGACTGAAAGTTGCAGTCAAGACAAACACACTCTCACCAAACAACTGACTCCTCATTAGATCAAATGTTCAATAAAATGTTATCAGACCAATCTATACTCGGTCTATACTCGGTCTCCAATGATTGTTGTATTATTCCTGTTATTGTGTAACATCTTGCAGCTCTCATTCAGTGGCCTCTCGGAGGAGTTTATGGTGGCATGAACAAGAGAAGTCCTACAGTACAGAGACTCCAGGGACCAGAAGGTGTCATCGGCTGGCATCGAGGTGAGAACAGAGAGGAAATGGAGAGCAGAGAAAGCAGTGGAGGTGGTAGAGTCATGTCTAAAGCACAGGGTGCTGGTGGGAATCACAGCAGCTAAGGGAAGATTACGAAATGCGTAAGTAGCCTAAAAATAACAACAACCACTAACCCACAGTGCTAGAATACGACGATACCATATATACTGTATATATATATATATATATATATATATAACAATGATTAATACATTACCAAGTCCTGCAGGTTTTCTTTTTGTGGTTTTGAACGTAGACTCTATTTTAAATAAATCACTTCTTTCATGGATATTTGCACCTCTGCAAATTATATTAGCTTTTTTTAGTGAATGCTGTTGGCCTACAGACATCTGACAGTTTGACAGTTCTTTAAAACACATTAATTAGCACAGCAGGAATTGTGCACGGTCTGCCTTATTACTACCATTATTAATACAGAAAGAAAGAAAGAAAGAAAGAAGGCTGGATGTAGCCTACATGTCAGTCTAGTGGAAATACGTATTTGGTCCATAATGGACCAAGGGGATTAGAAAGAGAAGTAAGTGATCATTTCAATGTCCACTGTCAGTATTCACAGTAACAGGATGGATTAATCATTGCTGTGTGTTTCTCTCCCAGCAGACCAGTGATCCAAGAAAAATAAAAGCTCAAAGCATGGTGGTGTCCTCTCCCTGTTGTTTCATGAATATACAGAACACTATATATACATGTATACATACACTATATAGTATACAGAACACTATATATACATGTACATATACACTATATAGTATACAGAACACTATATATACATGTATATATACACTATATAGTATACAGAACACTATATATACATGTATATATACACTATATAGTATACAGAACACTATATAGTTACTGGTCCAGTGAACTTTATCAGCCATTTCTAATCAATAATATATTCATCAAACCTGCTTACTGCTTTGAGATCAAAGGTCAGTAATAACCTGACAGCTGGGAGGTGACTGAAAGCTACAATCAAGATCAAATCCTCAATAAAATGTGTAATAAAATGTTATTAGACCAATAACACTCGGTCTCTCAGTTATTGTTTAACCTCCATGTTGTATGTTTCTGTAGTCAGAGTAGGGGGTTAGAGAGTAAAACTATTTCACCAACTAGATTTATCCTCGATGGTTAACGAAGTTTCTGGTCAGCTTTTATGTTTTACGCTCAACACAGACTAGAGGAGCGACACTAAAGGACGAGGACACTATGAGGACACCACTAGGACACCACTAGGACACTACTAGGACACTACTAGGACACTACTAGGACACCACTAGGACACCACTAGGACACTATGAAGTGTTTTCATATTGAAAATAGTTAGAAAAACTAGACAGAGAAAGCCATAGATATTCACATGACAAGTTAAAATAAGAAATACTTCCAGAGTAAAGTCTGGGAAAGGAGAAAAAGACAGAGAGACAACTGTAGGACCTATAAACTAAACTCCAGAGGAACCTGGTTCTTTAGTCTCTCTATTCGTTCCTGGGCAGCAACAAATATAAAACAGTCCAAATTATTCTCACCACATTTCTTCACGAAAAAAATGAAAAAAAACATTTACAGGATTAATATAATATATCAACTATCTGTATTTCTACATTACCTTGTGTCTCTTCTGTTGTAGAGAACCAAACTACGAGACTCTACACACCAACAACCAACTGTGGAGCGTTCACCTCCTGCTGCTGCTGCTGCTCTCTGCTGACCCTCGTCGTCGTCGATATATAATAAGAGAACTGGAGGGCGGGGACCCGTTCATTCACATGACAGGTGCTCTCCTCCTCTTCTGTTCAGGTTGACTTTGTCTATCATTTTTAGTTACACAGCAAACTGTTGGTCTGATGCAGTCTGAGGCCTGTTTCACAAAACAAAGATAACGGATTAAGCCGGGGTTTTCCAGTTAACCTGGCTCAGTTTAGCCTGGCTCAGTTTAGCCTTGACTCAGTTTCACGAACACAGTGGCACATCAGTTACCATGGAGATTTATTGTGTGCAGCTAGCCTGCTCCAGACCAGAATAACAGCCAGGCTTGATTTATCCTGGTGTCTTATCTGTTCCGTCAGCAGCCACTCCGATGATAAACCAGTGTGTTTTTACAGTTAGTCTATGATCTTATGAATGTAATATGCGTTATTTTTATTAGCCTGTGTAGCAGTGCAGGTATTTACAGATAGCTAGGACCAGTTCTAGGTTCTGAGGAGCCGTTTATAACTAGCACTCAAGAATAACAGACCACAGACCAAGAAGTAAGTTTGAACTGCCGGCTTATTTATATAGAAGAGTTAGTAGTACACATACACATTAATTGGTACCAATATCACACATTTCACACACCAGACAGGAATTGTGCATTCAAATCCCTGGAAACCATTGAAAATAAAACCCAAAATCTCATCAAACATGTATTCCTCCCTATTCTATTTCACTCTGGTTTGATTTAAACCTATTTAAGTTCAGGAGATTTTTTCAACTTAGGCGCCTTTAAGTTGTAATTTAGTTTATTGTTTTTTCTTTAAGTTGACTCAGTACTAAGTTCTCATTTTTATCTCAGTTAGCCCTTTTCATGAGCTTAGTTCTCTTTCTCTTTAGTTCACTTAACCATTAAGTGAATGAGTTACAGTAACAGAACCTCTTTGTATCACCAATTCAGCACACAATAAATGAAAATAAAATACAGTTAAACACAGAATCAAGACATGAAACCAAAATATTCCACTGATCAATTTGTTCGATCAATAAACCAAATCTTCACAACTTGGTGTGTAATCAGTCCTTTTGTTAAGTCCTTTATAAGTCCAGATGAACTCCACTGCATGTTGCAGCAAAATACTGAAGGTTTAGTCCTACCACGATCCAGGAGTATGAATCAGTGTCCTTATCTCTGAAGTGTAGGTTGACCTTGCAGAAGAATAACAGTGCAATACACAGAAAAGTAATTTAGTCTTACATAGTTTATGAAAATGAAGTACTTGAGGAAGACTAACACCTGAACACAGGCTAATGGTCAACACACAGGCTGTATTCGAAACCGCCTACTGCATAATACTGAGGAACACAGTACGCAGTATACAGTACATACTGCATACTACTGAGGAACACAGTACGCAGTATACAGTACATACTGCATACTACTGAGGAACGCAGTACGCAGTATACAGTACATACTGCATACTACTGAGGAACGCAGTACGCAGTATTAAGTACATACTGCATACTACTGAGGAACGCAGTACGCAGTATACAGTACATACTTCATACAGTGGGGACATTTGCAGTGCACAGCAGCAAAGGGGATAGTGCAAAAAACAAGAAGCATCAGCTAACACAGTAAAAAAAGAGCTAAACAAAGTGTAACAAAATATGAACCATTTAAATCAGTAACAATATCATTAATAAAAGTTAACGGGGGAAATAACAGATCATGTAAAGAAAAAACATTCTAATAAATGCAGAAAGTTATTCTAAGTCAGTTTGTCAGGTTTTATAAAGCTCTTTCAGTGACAGACTGCTTCAGTGAAGGAAGAAGGAGAGATACTGCAGGTTCTTCTGCTGCTGTTCAGAGCTTCAGTTGACAAAGTTTATAACTAGTTTATAAATGCTGTGTGTACTATATTAAAACTGTATCCCAAAAACATGCATCATTGTGTGACATATTATGTTTTTGCACACATTGATGATGCCACTATCATCTCCTCTCTGTAATCCTACAGAGGTGTAAACTCCCCCGGGTCATATGGACTCATCTGTACGTCTGTTACGAGTATGTTTACGAAGGAAGGCAATGTAGAGTCCAGCACTGAGAGCCAGAGCTGTTGTCAGTCCAACGTAGAAGGTGATCCTTCTCCAACTCTCTGGTTGTGGACTCATTGTTGGTCTCGGAGGTTTGGGCTCATCAGCAGCTGCTGTAAAGGACAGAAAATAAAATGTGTCTGATTGTCTGGAGTGGAACCATTTTACTGAAACAGGAAACAAAATAAATCCAGCAGACTGACAAAAGAAAGACTAAATATGATCCTAGTCTTCATCAGCGGTAGCCATGACGTACGTTTTACTGGCATCCAAAATGGGGAAGCGTAGTATGACCCCTGCAGCATGCTAACATGTTAAACTAAGATGTGTTTAGCACTAGCAGGGCTGTAGACTCTTAGTCTGGTTTCACTGACTGACTTCTACTGAATCAACTCACCTGTGACATTTGAGGACAAATATGTGAAACTGAATTACACATTTGAAGCACATTCTTCCAGATTTTTGAATAGTCGCAGATCTTTAGACCATTTCACAGTTCTAAACGTAAACATTTCAAAACTTAAAGTTAACTTCAGTAAAAACTTTAACATACAAACAAAAATCAACAGAAAACATTGGAGGAGATGCTGAAAAATTTGTCACTTACTTTGTGTCTGAGGGTCCAGGTTCATTACTGAAGTGTGGAGGTCTACCTTTGGACCGGTCACTCTTCATAGACAGACAGCTGGGTACTGGAGACTCTGCTCTCTGTCTGAACTGAACTCTGCAAACACCGAGATGATTTTATACATATCACATGAATCCTTGATAAATTCTCTTTTTTAGGTCATTAAGGTAGCTCTAAACACACAAACTACTGTCAACAATAATGAAGTTTAAAGGTTTGTAGCCGTCCTGTTAGATTACATTATATCTTTTCTAGGTGACTGACAGCTGTCACAGACACTAAGAGGAAGATGGCACAAATGATTTAGCTTTGGGTCACAAAAGGTTTACATTTTAGTTTGCAAATAAACTTCAGTAAAAACTTTAACATACAAACAAAATCACATAAAACTTTGGAGGAGATAGCTGAAACTGAGTCATGTAAATGAGTTAGTAGCAGCTCTTACTTTGTGTCTGAGGGTCCAGGTTCATTACTGAAGACTGGAGGAAGACATATGGACCGGTCACTCTTCATAGACAGACAGCTGGGTACTGGAGACTCTGCTCTATGTCTGTACTGAACTCTGCAAACACCAAGATGATGTTATTCATATTGCTTGAATACTTGATAATTTCTCTTTTTTAGGGCATTAAGGTAGCTCTAAACCGTAGAGCTAACAGTATTCGTACCGTCGTACCATAGACCTACAACAATGATAAATCAAATTAAAAATGTAAACAAAAAAACAGTTATTCATTTCCACTCATTTTTTTAATAATCCACGGGGAGCCACTGGAGAGGGGCTAAAGAGCCTCATGTGGCTCCGGAGCAGCAGGTTGCTGACCCCTGGACTTAACACAAAAACTACTGCTACTGACAACAATAATGAGATTTAAATGATTGTAACCATCATATTTGATTAGATTACATCTTTTCTAGGTGACTGACAGCTGTCACAGATACTAAGAGGAAGAGTTTATTCGACAAAGACTGTTAAATTTTAGTTAGCAAATACATTTGTGTAGAAATTTTGAATATACAAACACAACATCAACAGAAAACATGGTATTTTCAGAGGTAACTAAAAACAAGTCCTATAAATGAGTTAATAGCAGCTCTCTTACTTTGACTCTGAGGGTCCAGGTTCATTACTGAAGAGAGGAGGATCATCTGTAGACTGATCACTCTTCATATACAGACAGCCAGAGACTGGAGACTCTGCTCTGTCCTCCTCTTCCTCCACACAATCACTCATCTTCTGATCTGAAGTCAGTCTGAGAGGTAACACAGCAACACTGACTGTGAGCTCAGAACACAACAATCAAGGCAAACAAGTTTGTTCAAGAGCAAGACTGAGAGAACAAGAAGACAAACACACACGCACGCACGCACGCACGCACGCACGCACGCACTCACACACACACACACACACACACACACACACACACACACACACACACACACACACACACAGTATACAGTATAATAAAACCACCCAGCATTCACCTGGTCAGTTCTCTTTAAATCTCTGCTTGTTTTCTTGGGTTACCGCAGGTTTAATGAGGATTATTCAGCCAATCACAACGTTGTGTTCACAGATGAATCAAACTGTTGAGTTCATTCTAACATTTCTTTCCTCTACAGTCCACAGGGAGGAAACTGACTCAGAGAGTTTAACAGTGAAATAATAAAATGTTGGATTAACACTCACCCTGCTTCAGTCTTTAGTTTTCATCCTTCTGCCCCGTCAACTCAAAATGAGCTGACAGACTGAACTCTTTCAGAGTTCCCTCTCTGTTCTCATGTTCTTGGATCACATGGTCAGTGTGGCTCCTCCTCTTTCCATTTACAGGAAATCTTTGACCTCAGAGTTTATCTACCAGAGTTTGTGTGTGTTGCTCAAACAAACCAGCTTTTTAACACAACGTGTTTATGAGAATCTCTTTTGTTTTGAACAGGTTGAATTAAAATGAGTTTTGGTCAAATGTTATCTCATTTTTATGTTTAAATCATGTCCATAAATCAGTTTAGTTAAATAATAATGTGCTTTTATAGTTGTTGTTTTTTCAGAATTATATGAGTTAGATTTTTCTGAACATCTGGAAGACAAATTATTCTTTCTGTTGGACAATAAAAACATTTCTGAGTTGCAAGTCTTTTTCATGATCTAAACATAGTAGCCAGAAATGACACATCTTACTTGCTCAATCAGCACAACATGAAGCTACATTTTGAAATGTGTTATGTTATGATCTTATTAGTTATAATTGAATGTTTCTTCCACTATTTCATGTTCTCATAAAAAAATATGTCTGAATGTTCAGATATTCTATTTTTACAAAAACAGAAAGACATGAGTAATTTCCAGCAACCTGGATTTGGAAATGTAATCCCAAATCCGTAAAATGTTTAAATTACGAGTTAATTATTTCTTAAAGAGGTGTTTATTGAATTTCACATGTCCGTATTTCAGAATTAGTAAAAGCTCATCGTGAATGAGTGACTAACAAAAATACTTGTAACTCTATCAAGTTTCAGATTGACTAAAGAAACAGTCTCAGCTGATAAAGACTAGCCTGACTGAGAAGATGACCATGCACTATAAAGTTTAAATGTTTATATATCTCATTCAAAAAGTAACTATGTTAGGGACAACTGTTTTTAAATAGTAAACAGCATTTGGTAATTGTTAATTCAATTAACTATTTGAACTAGTTATTTTAACCAAGTGTAGTTAGCTGACAGGTAATGTAGCTAACAATTAACTAAACCTAGTTATATTAGTAAATGTAGTTAGCTGACAGGTAATGTAGCTAACAATTAACTAAACCTAGTTATATTAGTAAGTGTAGTTAGCTGACAGGTAATGTCAAGTCAAACTGAAGCTCCCAGGAAATGGTTTCTAAGTATGAATAAATAGCAATTAAGAAAATAATATAAATAGAAAAACAGGAAATAAATAAATCAGAAAGTAATTTGTAAATTAATAAATCCACTAGCCAAACTGAGTGCTCAGGAAGTAAAACCGGATGGAACTAATTAACCTAATTATGCCCGGAGCATTAGAAAAGCTACACTCTCAGTGTCACAGTGAAAAGGGTCTGGAGAAGTTAGCTCCACGCTAGACTTTGCTGGAAAGTGGACTCGGACTCAGCATCCAGGGAATAAAGAGGCGGAAGAGCGGCAAACTTCAAATTGTTTGTATTAGCATAAACTGATTGTTTTGATCTCTTTTTTTGGCTACGATTTTCTGGACATCGGACTTGGCGGTTGGCATAAACTGGTTTGTGACTGGATCAGGATGAGGTCGAGGATGATGATATAAGCTTAGATTTTGATGATTTGACTTCAGTTTATAGTGGGAGAGGGCGAGGAGGAGGGGGAAGAACCAGGATGGAGGAAATGCACTCGTTTGCGAATCAAAACAATAAACGAAGCTTAGATGAGAACAGTTCAGATGAAGGAAGGAAAGTTGTGCGGAAAAAGACCGTGAGAGAGGAATTTAAAATCATCGTTAAATTCAGAAAGGAAGACGAGGATATTAATCTAAGTCCGATTGCACTATCGAGGGAGCTAAAAAAGAAGATAGGAGATGTGGAAATGGCCATGGTCTTGAGAGATGGGAGCTTGTTGATAAACTCGGAAAAAAAAGTTTGGAAATTTGTGATTGGTCGATTATTTCTCTGTTGTTACAATGCTAATTGGCATTGTATTATACATCGTTGGAAAGCCTGTTTATTTACCTTCACAATGATGTCCAACTTGTAAGGATCATGCATTTGTGGGATGAGCAGCACAGCTGATTATGTGGGTAGCGCCCAAAATGCTCTGCCAATGGTAAACAGTGTATTCTCCTGTTGGTAATGACTATTGTTTTGAGTTGTTTTGGTGGATTGGATGATTGAACTCTCTATCAGTAACAAGGAACAAACAAGACATATTGACAATTTTACACTTTATTCATTTAATAGACCGTCAGGAGCCTCAGTAGCGGTGGAAGATCAACCTCCTCATCCACCTCCTCATGCTGGTCACCAACCTGGTCACTCGTTGCTGTGGGATGGCGTTCCATTTCTCAACCTTGCCTTATCGCACAGGGCTTATCCAGATTAGATCAACGTGGCATGCCGATGCTTGTAGCAGACACCAATTATCACTTTAGTAGGGCGCGGCACCCAACAGGTCAGACCTGATTGGCAGCACCTTGAGCTCAAAACAAGAATCAACACCAACAGGCTAATAAACTGTTTAGCATCGGTAGAGCATCTGGCAAATTTCACTTGGGCGCTACCCACATAATCAGCTGTGCTGCTCATCCCACAAATGCATGATCCTTACAAGTTGGACATCATTATGAAGGTAAATAAACAGGCTTTCCAACGATGTAAAATACAATGCCAATTAGCATTGTAACAACAGAGAAATAATCCACCAACACAAATTTCCCAATTTTTTTTCCGAGTTTATGTAAAACGGAAGAACAGAGAAACAAAGCTTTGCGTGTTGAAAACATTTGTAAGAAAATGATCAATGAAATAAAGGTGGTGGTCAACATAAGGTAACATATGGTGGCTGCGAAATCAGGACGAGGGCTGTAGAAATACAACAAGTTAAAGTAGTTAACAACATAAGCTATGCAGAGGCAGTGAAGAAAGTACAAGGACAAAGAGGAATGGGAAAAACAAACTTCGAGAGAAGAGGCGAGAGACAAATCTGACACAGCATTGACAGGGGATAAGTTGATCTTGTTCATAACTTATGTAATCAATTGTACTAATCAAGTCAAACATAAAACAGATCAAATCAAAATAATTGTGAGGGGAGCTGAGACATTTTTGGGTATAAAAGATATATCATATATCATCAAAAAATCCTTGGTGGTTGAGGAGTGATGAACTCTGACCCCTGTGGTGAGTAACGTCACAGAAAGCCTACTCATAAAATACACTGACTTCACCGATATCGAATCTCCCTCCAAACTAAAGTGAAAAGCTGACGGCCCCTCAGTATGATCTGATCAATACCACGCTGGCAGATTGATTTGTTGACTATGTAATGTCACAGGACTGATAAATTCCATGGGTTGTGTAGGCTACGTAATGTAGTCAACAATGAACAACAGCTATGAAACTGAACATTAGCTTGATGATGTTGTAGAATGTGAAGTTATTAGTAGCCTACTCTGAAACGGTGAACAATCATTTGGTAGCGTGAGGTGGGGACCTCTGTTGGAAAGGAACACTAAGGTGATTTCCACATATAATTAATTAGGCTTTTAATTCACGCTGCACAACTAAACAGTCCATCACACACTTAGAAAAAGTACAATAGATTACATTAATGGGAATTTACCAGACTCTGTATTGCCCATGCCTGGAGACATAACAAAAAGGATGGTGTACCTTTGTGTCTTTTCAGAGCTAGATCATAGAGCATCGTGAACATATTCACTGCTTATTAACTGTGAAATAATCTTATTCAGATAAGCTACAATAGCCGTCTATCATCCTTTCTATGTATCTGGCTCCAACTGGACTCCAGTCCTATGGTGCACTCTACTGGTTGAAAACAGAACTACATCACATTAACTGTGTTACAGCAATGCATTACAGTTTAGCTAAATACTGGTACAGATTACATAGTAAAAGCAACATATAATGGCAATAATGACAGGCGGGGTGCAGAATGAAGGGTTATTCTCTTTTATCTCTCTCTGGATAGGCTACAGCCTTCCTAGAGGAGTGCTAGGGACTAGGTGGAGGTGTCAGGTGTCTCTCCAGGAGGAGCCACATAATGCCTCACTCCTGCCGACATAAAAAAACACCCCATAGTAAGGGTGTGAGAGAGAAAAGAGTCAATTACGTGAGAGATTTGTAAAACATCTGTAGAGACCCTCCCTGTAATTGATCACACACTTTTTGGATAAAAGACATTCGTGTGTTAATGAAAAGAAATGTGGGGTAAAAGATAATTAATGTGACTCATATCATGCGTAGTAAATAAAGGCTAGTGGTAGGCACATTTACAAGCAGTGACCTCAAAATGACCTGCAGCCATTTCATTCATCCTGATCTGAAAATTAAACAGATTTATGTTTATGCTGTAATAATCAATTGAAATGTCATCATCACATCCTCCAACAGGAGAGAAACACTTCTCTCCTCGTCCCCCTGAACATCATAACACACATCCACATGATAGCAAATCAACACATTCTCACCCGTGCTCTCTGACCTATAGTGCTGATTAAAGAACACACTCATACTAGCTGTGTGACCCAGGGAGGGGTGACATTCCCGTGGACTTCCTGTTGCTGTAAAGTGTGTGGTCTGTCAAATGAGATTCGTCTCCTGTTCAGGCTGAGAGCTGCACACAGAGCAGCCAAGCGTAAAAGGCCACCACCACACACCATTAATCAATAACAATGAATTAATGTCTTTTACACAAGCACACATCTGCAGTGACAGGGAAGTGTGCGTGCCTACTTATTCTACTATGGGAGATGGTGGAGCCTATCCTGGCATGCACTGGGCAGGAAAACAGATTGCAGGTCCATCACAGAGCTAAGTGAAAACAACTGTCTGTTGCTGCTGGAAACGATGACGCTGAGAGCGGAAATTGAAAGAAAAGAGCTAAAAGAAGCTAAACATCTCTGTGGAGCTGAGTGGATCTGCTTTTATAACGCACCTTTCTACCTTACTGGACTAAGTACTGGGGCTGGAGCCAAATCTGGATGCGGTATTCGGCAAAGCACAAATAGTGTGTTTTTACCAGTGGGCAACCTCCGGGTCTGAGAAGTGAAGCCGATGCTGAAGTGCCTCTAAAAACCCACTGTACACTACCACAGATACACAGACTCAGTGGTGTATATATGAACCATTTAACAGAGAATTCAGAGCAAAAAGGAGAGATATTAGACTCAAATTCATCAGGCGGACACAAAAACAACTCCAAATGGATGCTATTGTGCTACTGTGAAGGAGCTATAGGATATGCATTTTACTATATTTGTCACATGATTAGCAGAAGTTCATAAGCTGTGCTATTCACTAAAATCAGCACCAACGTATGGACATGTTTGCTGCTATTTATCAGTGGGTTTGTTTTAAATAGTGCAGGGAGGACTGTTAGATGGAGCTGCAGACGACCAGCACACCTCCAACACATCATCAAGGAGAACAACTGTGTGTGTTGTGAAAGGTCAAATGTGTTTCATTCATCTGTGGTGTGAGCTGTTTTGTGTCATGTGATGTGTGTAAGTGTGGTTCAGTGTGTGAGAAGGACAGTACTGTCACATCTAATGCATCCCTCCATACTGATGACTTCACCCAGCAGTGACAGGCTCAGCCTGGCCTACACTACTATGACAATACCATTCATGTACATGTTAAAAAGACCAGCACCACTACAGCACAACTTGTTTTCCTTAATTCCTCCGATGAACAGTTCATGTGCCCTCTGCTGCCCCCCCAATACAAGAGCACAATTATTATTTTGTATATTTAAAAGGTCTTATTGATGACATTTTTATGTAGGTGAATATTTAAAAAAATATTACATCTACAGAGCTTTTAGAAAGGTGCTGAATAAAAGTATGGCTTTTCTTAAAAAAAAATGTCTGAGATTGATGGTGAGTGCCTGGCAACGACTTGTTATGAAGTGAATGCAGTGGAACGGTGGAGAGAGAATGTGACATCTAGTAGCTGAATGTTATCAATGTTATCAATAGCTCTTTTAAGGAATAAGGATGAATGTCTCGCTCCTACCTGAACTCATAAAGGGTTATGGGACTAAAAGCTACAAGCAGATACAGTATAAATGACTCTCCTTTGTTGTTTAGCTCATATATTGTTACTATATGCTGTATACCATGGTATTTAGAGTGATGAAATATAAAGAAAATATATCAGCCCTTTAAATCAACAGCTTGCACATCACATGCAATTCATATGGAGGATGGTTCCGGCTGGTTTGATCAGAAAAATGACATGGCAAATTATAATAATAATTATTATTATTATTATTATTATTATTATTAAGACAAAGTATTATACGATATGATCATTCGGACACATTCAAATAAAAAGACAATATTTTATCATAATATAATATGAAAACTAAAAACACATTTTATGAGAAACAAGTGTTCCTAAGGATGCCGTCAGATCTGTAGATTCATAGATAGATTTGCACTTAATCTCAGACTGACTGGACACAACTTTATATTACAGATGTGACTGTGAAAAAAGATTTATACTAAATGGTCATCAAGGATTCTATGGTTGCTATGGTTTGTCTCCAGGTGCATCATTTCTATAAGATCATAATTTAAAGGTCCCATATTATGCTCATTTTCAGGTTCATACTTGTATTTTGGGTTTCTACTAGAACATGTTTATATGCTGCAATGTTCAAAAAACACTTTATTTTCCTCGAATATACTTGTATTCACCCTCTGTCTGAAACACTCCGTTTTAGCACATCTCAACAGAATTGCAACGGAATTGCGTTGCTAGGCAACGGTTTGGGTCCATGTTTACTTCCTGTCAGCTGATGTTATTTACATACACTGCAACAGGAAATAAACTGGGACACATTTAGAATGTTTACGTTTAAACCGTGTAATGGTCTAAATATTGTATATTTGTGACATCACAAATGGACAGAAATCCTAACGGCTTGTTTCAAACGCACAATTTCTGAATACGGGCTGTGTGTTTGTGTTGTTTCTCCATATATTGAGCATTTTGATCTTTTTGGGCCCAATGACATCACGTGACTGACACGGAAATTGTAGTACCGCCGTTGGCCACTATGAAAGTTGGGATCAGCGACCGATGCTCTTCTTGGCACCTGCTCGCACTCAGCTAAGAGCTGTTAACTTCAAGTAGTCCTCGTTAACTTCGGTTAACTTTGGTAAACTTCGGTTAACTTCGCCAAACTGGCTGCTCCCGCGAGAATAAAGTAGTCCAATGACAGAACAGAAACACTCTACTGCTCAGCCAGTTAAGAGGCAGAGTTCATCTAGTTTGAAATTCAAACACAGACGTTTATATTCACAGGAATGTAAAATGTACAATGAAAATCATTACTGTTATATTTAAAATGTCCTTAAAGCACTGCACGTTACCAAATGACATTATTCTGTAAGCTTTACATTTTATCATTTGCAATTTATTTACAATTAAAATGCAAAAATAAGTATGAACAGCTAACTGGCCATTTGGAAGAGAAAGATAAACATTTCCGTAGAGTGAACATAAATAGAAAAGTGTGCAAGTTTTAAGGAACATAAACACCTTGATTTTTTAAAATCCATTGGCTAATGACTTCTGTTATCAGGGAGGCTATACAATAGATTGTAGTTTTACGGTACCTATTATTATACTGTAGTTTTACTAGACTATTTTTAATATAGAGGCCTACTCAATTCTAAACAGACACATCACCTGTGTCTTTAAACCCTTCATATTAACACACTTTTACTGTATTTGTAAATATTCCTATCTGTAAAATATAACTTATGAATTTGTAATATGGAACACTGTTATGTCATCTGTATGTTTGTATTACAGTTTTTCTGTGTTTAAACTACAGTAATCTGTAAATTCTACAATGAAATGTGATTATTTTAACATATTCTTACTATTAAATGAACAGTTGTGATTGGTTCTGTATTTTAAAAAATATTACTGTAACTCAAACACCGCTTCATTGTTTTTCTATTCACAGTTGTTTGATGTTGTGTTTTTACAGCTTTTTAATGTTAATTTCACAGACATTTTTTACAGTGTACTTATGTCAATGTGATGTTTCAGTTTTCTTTTTAATAAATTTGGATGTCTCAATGTCTAAAATCCTGTTTTCGCTCTGTCGTGATGATGTGGATATTGATGAGGGAAAAATTTAATTTAAACAATTATAGTGTAAGGTTGCAATATAACATGAAAAAAGTGTAGGGGTCTGAATACTCTCTGAATGCACTGTATCTCCAAATATAGCTGGCTAACTAATCTCACTTTGTAATACAGGCCCCTGGCTGTAGCAGTGATGCGACTCGCCATATGTTATTTTTATATAATCATCATAGTGGGTCTGTATTATTTTGCATTATTTTGCAATGTTCTGCACCAATAATACACACACACACACACCTCATATGGACCGCCTATACCTCACAGCCCAGCTTGCATACAATAAATATTATTATTATGACCTATGAAATTGACTGACTACTGCCAGCAGTGTCCATGTTGTGTCCAGCTCAGTCACACAGCAGTTTGTGAAATAGTCTGAAATTTATATTGATTCAAGTACATAGACATGAATTTCAATTTTTTTTCGTGATGGTCAGCACAAAATCAATTTGTATGTAATCCACGTAATTGTTAAACGAAAAATATAAAGAGAGACGAACGCCGTGTAGGGAGGAGGTCGGGTTGGTTGTGTGGGTCAATAAACACAGGACTTTCGATTGTTCGTGTCCCGTGTGAAACCACAAGTCAAAGTTGATTTATTTCTCACGTAACTTCCGAACTTGAGTTACAGGACTTTCAGAGTTATTTTAACCCAAACCGTGATCTTTTCCTAAACTTCACTAAGTAGTTTTGTTGCCTAAGCCTAACCAAATTGATCTTTCCTAAGCCTAACTTAAGCTGGGCATACACTGTACGGTCCGATCGTCAGCCAGGACCTGATCTGATTGACTGACGTTGGGGAATCGGCTCGTGGCTCTGTTTCAACTGTGCGAGAGCCTGTGGACGGCCGACCAAAATTTCTGACATGTCAGAAATTCGTCCGACTGTCTGACAGCCGGTCGGGAGGAGTTAATCGGCCCTCCGGTCAGGGGGGACCGTACACTGTACGGCAAACGACGCCCAACAAAGTTGAAGTATGGTCCGACTCTAAAATGAGTCGTGCGGCTCAAAATTCGTGCCAGAAAAGAACGGAGCGGTCATTGACATGTGCATCACATGTTGCTGGACATTCGTAGGAAAACGCACAAAAAATACACTGTTGAAAGTCGTTCTGAGTGTCACAAAAAAAGGGAAATTCGTGTCTACGTACACAAATGAAATAGATTAAATTTCGTCAGTATTTCACCGACTGCTGTGACACTGTGTTGCAACGTAACTAGCATAAATAAACAACGTTGCGATGAAGAATCATGTATGTCAGATGTTTTTGTTTTTTTATTTTTTTATTAGTGCGTTTTACAACTTTAAAAACGTAATTTTTTAAATAAGGACTATTATAGTGTTCGTACTGGGGAGTTGATTCACCTCTAAAAAAATGATCCGCTGAGTTACAGACGTCTCTTTCCAAATGTAAGTCTATGGGTCTTTTTGGGCCCAATGCATCACGTGACGGACACGGAAGTTGCAGTACTGCCATTTGGCCACTACGAAAGTCCGGATCGACGACCGGCGCACTTCCTGGGGGCTTGGTGTGAACACCCGACGCGTGACTCACGAAGCCGCGACGCAGGCGCCTCGGGCTGCTGACGTTCCCAGTATGGATGAGGCGTAACACAGTCGTGTCTTGAAAGTAACCCTCAAATCAGTCACACCGGAGGAGCGGACAGGTCACGGCTCCAATGTTTTCAGTTTGGATTACTGTTACCCATTTTAAACGCTAGCTATCCCTGCTACATATTGCTGTTTTAATGTTGCGGTTACATTAATTACATGTTTTACACACAATTGTGAGATGGAGGGTTGTGTGTGAGAGAGAAATGAGACATCTCTCAGACAGGACTGTGGGAAATTGTGAGGATCTCTGGTGTTTTCAGTGCTTCTCTTTCTCCCTCTTTGCAGTCAAAGAAAGTAGGACAAGGCCAGCAGCTGTACTGTAAAACCCACAGGAGAGGAGGGGAAGCACAGTTCCTCTCCATTCATTCTTAATATGACCTGCGCACAATCTAATTATCTTCTAAAAGTGAAATACGGTTTTCTTTTGATTCTTATAATGCCATTATACGATTACCAACTGGAGCTGATGGTTCTGTTTTTTACCACTGCATCAATAGTTAAAGGGGGTGGGGTGGTGGTTTTAAAGATAAAAACTGGAGTTACATGACAGAACTCAGTCCCATCTGTGCTATTTGAAAATCAGGGATTGTATATTTTCTGCAACAATTATCCCCGTTTGGTCGGTGGAAGCCAGAATCATCACATCTCTGCGTGCTTCCAGCTCAAGGCACAGCGCTTTTGGTTTTTCATTTTGGAGACAATATACACTGAGACAGGGACCCTGTTGCTATAGCAACCTTGAGGAAGAAAGATGGAGATGGCTACAAAGGAGGAGAAGTAGGGCTTATTAAAACAGAGAATGTAAAGGGAATGAATGAATGAGAGAGAATGTTTGTTTCCAGGCTCTCTATCATCTGTCGGCTCACACTCTGTCTGATTCGATGACACTTTTGATCAGTTTCAAGGTCTGCAGAGTAAAGACAACAGCACTAATTTGTTGGAGTGCTTTTCGGGAAAAACAAAGAGTTGGACTGAGCTACGACTGGAGGCAGGGACTCTGCTCTGCGCTCTAAGGCCACTCTTTGGGTTTTCCATGAGCCCACATTGTAGGGACAGCGATATAAATAGCTCGCAGACTACCTGCCACACACACACACACACACACACACACAGGTTTACAGACTGCCTTCTCCCATCTCTGCTCTGTGTCAGTTTTAATCAGGCACATTTGCTAGACCCCGGGGCCTTGTGGGCAACATCAGTAGTTGTTGCATCTCAGTGTCCTTTGAGTATTTCTCAGCGTCTCTCCCTAGGATGTCGGCCCATACTACTTTTTTCTGTAGTTATCAACCAATCAAAAATTGCATGCGTTTGAGCCATAACTTTATTTTTGATATGAGAGCTGTCAACTAAATTAAACATATAAGTAAAATATAAATTCAATAAAATTGGATGCCTTGGCTACCTCGTTATTGACAGCTCGCTACCACGGCATTGTCCAGTTTGGGAGTTGTCCGTGTTTTCGTCTTACAACTTTAGGTGTGTTTTCACCTCATGAAAGTTAATTATAACCTTTTAGGTTGTCTAAAAATGTCTTATTCAGCTTTGCAGCAAATTTTACATAATAGCCAAACAGTGGTACTACAACTTCCGTGTCCGTCACGTGATGCCATCGGGCCCAAAAATACTTTTTTCTCATAGACTTAAATTGGAAAAGATACGTCTGTTTTTTGAGGCAAATGAACTTCCCAGTACGAACACTCCAATAGTGGGAGGGCCGAGGGCTAGGATGCGGAGTTAAAGGGAACTCTACTGCGTCTGCTCTATGGGCCCAATGGATGAGGAAGATCAGTAGATGATCCGGGTACTTTAGCACTCGGCAGTCGAGCCACTTTGGCTTTAAGCACCACTGAGATACTCTCATAGGAATGAACGGGAGCCTCCAACGCTGTATCCAGTTCTCTTTATACATGGTTGTGATATGGTGAAAAGCATCCAAAAAAAGAGTGGTTCCTCTCTTAGCTTATTTAGTGTAATAAATAAACAACTCTGTTACATGTCACAATCATATAAACACAAGCAAAATAGTAGGGATTGACCAATATGTTTTTTTCAGAACCGATACCGATTATTATTAGTTAAGGAGACCAATAACCAATATACATTTGCAGTAAAAATTCAAATCTTGGTGTTAAAAATGGGAACAACACAAAACTTTGTTGAAAAGCCTTAAAGCAATTGTTTAATTAAAAGAGAGCTTTCTTCTTATAAAGTTAAATCAGAATTTTAATAAATAAATAAACAATATCTCTCTGAAGTTTTATAAAGTGTAAAAAATAAATAAAACTAGCAAAACTTAAATTCAACTATTCAACTCTGATAACTGTACACCATCTATGCAGTTCCATTATATTCCATTACACTGGGCCTCTCTAACATCAAGATGTGAGTGGTACTGGTTTCTATTTATTTATAAAGCCCTGAACTTGCCATCATATATTACATTACATATTACTTATATCATAACGCAACTGAACCAATTTGATATTCTTATGCACAACTGCGCATGCACCATCGAGAAGAAGGATTTTGGATTCACTCCAGCTTGCGAATCAAGTGAACTCGTTCCTCTTTAAGAGTTGTTCAAAAAGAACGATGCGTTCGTGATTCGAACTTCACAAATCAGTTCCAGAAATCCAGATATAAGGACACTTTCTGTTGTCAGTAGCTTAAATGATGCCAACATTTGTTACAATGACAGACCTGAGTACAGCTATTTTCCATTACAGTTTGTAAATCCCCACCTTTGACCGGGTCCATTGAGCACAGACATTTTGCGTACATCGGAGAGAACAAATTGAGGCGTAACCTTTAGCTGCTGACAGCTGGGAGTGGAGCTGCTTTGAAGAATTATCACATGTATCCTATTACAGCAGGTCATCCTGACTTAATGGCTGTGTGACTCATCACTGAGATGACCGATCAGTGTGAGTCATGGTGTCTGGTTCAGCCATTTAATACGACTAAAAGGTCACTAAACAAACCACTTTCTATATTATTGTGGTTATATAAATGTAATTTATGGTGCGGTTAGATTGCTGCTAGACCGCAAGCAGGAGAGAAAACAGTTTTTTTTTACTGCAGTGAAAATGCTTTTGAAAGGCTAAACACCAACAAGTATGGACTGAAGCTGAATATTTCATTAGATAAAAACAGGGAATTTTGGAAATCTATCTTATTTCAATACATTTTGGACTTAGGGCTGAGACCTATGAGTTATTTCCAAGTGGATAACAGTGGTAAGACTGCAGCTGTATAGCCAAAATAATTAGATAAGAAGAGTTTAAAAGCCACATAGAGCTGCTGAGCTGGTACTGTTTCTCATTCTCAGTTCCTTCATCACTACTACTAACCCTTTCTCGCTTTGATCCATTGTTAATGCAAAAAAATATTATGCAATACAAATTTAATTAACAGTTTTGATGAGTGTGAACGGCTGACCTCAAGCCAGGCAAATCTGACACTGAGACCAACATTTTGAACATAAAAAAGACCATCATCTACAACACAAAACATGGAACTGGAATCCCTACAGAGCATCTGTCCTCTTTTCCCCAATCACAGCAGAAATAAATCTCTACAGACAGAATGTAGGACACGGCGCAATGCACCTTTAAATAATTTGTCAGGCTCTTCACCCTTTTGAATGACACAACTTTAGCATTTCCAGTGTGTATTTTTAAATTATTGATTACAGCTAGTTGAATTATTCACTGTTAACTTGACATGACTGTGAGGTTTGAGAGCAGTCTGTTAAGCCTCAGTATGGCAATGCTTCAGTTTTATTTTTTGCCTTGCCCAGCTCTGCTACTGGTCTCTGTCCATTCCAGTGTTATCAGCCGGGGCTATCAGCCTCCTCAGTTTCCTGAGCAAAAACGCAAGGCCAGCGTTCCATCACTGCAAATCCGTTGTAGTCAACGCACCGGGCGGCAGGCCTCTACTCTATACCTCGGAGCGATATCAGAGGTCAGCCGACCGTCGCTGCATCCCAGCATCCTCCTACACACCTGCGTTTTCCGCATCCACCTTATCTTCCAAGTTTCTTGACTCAAACCAGTCAAGGAGAGTCTGATTGACTGATTCCCTAGACTATGATTCTCTGTCTGATCCCTGTTGGTTAAGTTTTTCTTTCTCTATCTATCCATAAACTTTTTGGACTGTGATATTTTACCTGATTGTTAACGTGCCATGCTTGTGGGTTAATGCCTGTTCTGTGTAAGTGAGCGTAACATACATATCGTTAAAACTACAATTATTTCGCTTCTTGTATTTAATAACTGTTTGAATTTAAGTTTTCATTGTGACATTAGTTACGCCACATTCAAATCAAATCACAACACAAATTAAAGGTGTATTGCATTTCAGTGTTGGCCAGCAGAGCCCAGCTTAATCAAATTCAGTCATTAGTGTCCCTGAAGGGTGGAACCATGAGCTTATCATCGCTGACTGAAGTCTTTCACATTAAAACTGTTTTGTGTGGGCTAAGTGTCCGTTTGCACCTGAAAGTAATATATTTATTTGGCTAAAGGGTTACCTTCTAGACTTTAAGTAGTAGTCAAATTCATGCATCCTGATATCTCACACTGCACTTAAGGTGCTGTTGGACAGTGATCGGTGGCCACCGTCGCCTTCGTTATTCAATGTAAACCAACACATTCTCACTCCCAAGTTGTCAAATACCGGTGCTTGGTCAGTGCCCCTCAGCGGACTTTCACACTATTAATACTACGTCACTTGCTCCGACCGTTGGAATAACGCCACGGGTGGGTTTCCATTGGAGTTAGTTGAAAGCCCGGTTCATCACATACTGTTGCTAAAGGGTGCCTCCGTGCGTCGGTTCCCGGTGCCGAGGGGCACTTACCAAACGACTGTATTTGACAAATTTGGAGTGAAAACGGGTTGTGTAAGCACGAGCCGACATCAGCTTCAAAATGTGATTATCTGGTCTGGGACAGTAAACAGACTATTTGGCAAAACTTGTTTGTATGTTTGTATAATGTATACATCATATTGCTAACAATTTCCTCCACTTTAATCTACAACCTGCTCTATTTATCTGCGTGATGAGATTATGGTTAATAGCAGCACCCTGTGGTGAACAGGCTGGTAGGACCAGAGACAGTAGTGACGGCGGAGATGTGCCCTGCTGCCACCGATTCAAAATACAGAATATTGATGTTGACAGCTTGGACAACACTGAAATGCAATACACCTCTGCACAATTAATGCAGTTATCAAAGAAAAAAAAGCTAAATGCTAGTCCTTTTAACATATTTTTCATTTAGTTATAACACAGAAGAGGAAATACATATAATGATTTTTATTATATTTCACTTTATTTCTTTGTTTTATTTAAATCAAATCAAATGTAACTTTATAATTCAACAGAGGAAATTAATTTGGTCAGAGGTGCATACAGGGGTAAAAACAACACAAAAAAACATTACAGACATTTTTCAATTTAGGCAGTTTAAATCTTCCATACTCAGCCTATAAAGGGATTTCTTGATAACAATTAATGTCCAGTCATTTTGAAACAAGTCAATTGTTAACCTATTCATGTTTCATTTTTTTCCCTTCAATTTCGACTTTAGTATTTGTAATGGACTTGAGGTTTTGTGACTCAGTTACATTTCCAGTTGTAGATTTTGCAGTGTAATAACCAGTGAGGCTACTTAAGTAAAGTGCTGTGGGTTTCAGGCCGGAGTAAAACAAACTTTGAATCTGAAATGACAACAGCCACATGGATGAGAGGACATACATTAATTGGTTTCAATAGCAAACATTTATTCCAATCATTTGGACAATGCACAATTTTTCATCTACCCTGATCAACGTGCTCTGAATACTCAGTGTGATTGCTTGGTTCAACCGTCTTTAAGCAATCAATACTATTTTGACCGTCACACAAAAACGTAACTATTGAGCCTTTTTTTTCCTTTTTTTTCCTTTTTGAAATTTTGAAGATGATAAATCCAGTTTTACAGTTTCTTTTTTTCTTGCTGCATAGAATTCATACAGCTGATCACAGTATCAGAAAACATTAATTATTCATCCAGGGACAACACAAGAGGCTACACATGCAGAGAGCATCCATTCACAGTTCTACTTATTGGATCTACATTTCTACCCACGTGTCACATTACACTCTTTGATTTCGTAAGCTTTTGGTAAAGACTCTAAATCAGACAAATCGTTTAAAACAATGTCATAGAAATATTCACGTCATATCTTTTTTCTTTATATCCAATCTATATATTAGATATGTTACTCTGGGGGGCTTTGTGGTATTACTATGTCTCATCCTAAAGGGAGTATGGACAATGTTAAGGCTTCTAACTAAAATGGAAGGAGTCGCTGTCTGTAATGTCCGGTTCAGACTACACGATATGAGCCCGATTATAGCCCGACACGGCCGTCGTAGGGTGTCAAAAATCAACGTGTTGTGTGCAAAAATCGATTGTTTTATCTCGTGTAGTGTGTCATAGTACACGAGTACACAACCGACGCCGCATTCGACAGAAAGTCTAGCATGTTTGATTTTTTTTTTTTGCTTTCCACGACGTGTTCCGTCATGGCCGTGAATTTCACCGGCTAATCACAGAAGCACCCAGCTGTAAACAGAAGCACATGGCTACTTATTATGCAGAATGATGTCATCGGACCTTCCCAGCACAACTGCTGCCGGACCTCGCGGTAGGATATTCAATCTAGGTTGAGTAAAAAAACACCACGTGTTGCTTCTTTGCGCATGGAGCATCCCGTTGCGCGCCTGCTTTCTCTTCTCCCAGTGAATTATATTTTTACTGTTTTCCCCCGGAGCCTCGTGGGCCCCTTTACATGGTCGGGCCCGGGGGCTTGAGCCCCAGTAAGCCCGTATATTAAGACGGCGGTGCCGGGAGAATGTGTATTGTCGGAACAGGGGACCGAGGTGTAGTCTGTCATGTGTCGCAGCCAAGTCACGGCAAGAATTTTTTACTCTCAATCGTCTAATCTGACATAGTGACCATCGTAACCGTCAAAAATATCATGTAGTCTGATCCTTCAATTTTCTCGACAACCGATCATACGATCGACTTCACACTTGGCGGGTGTATTGCTGAGGACTAAAGGAAGTGCAGTGCTACTTACTAATACTTAATAGTGCCTTATGTACACACTGTGTAGTGTATTAAGAGGGGAACCCTATTAACTGTTAAGGCCTTTGCACACCAAGTCCGTATTTTTCGTCCAAAATTGTCGCACATTTAAAAATAAATACGACCTGATGTTGTGTCAATTATGTTTACACACTGACTCCGAAACTTTGGTCCGTCACTAAAGTTTTTGGAACAGGTTCGATTTTCTGCGTTCGCATCGGTCAAAAGAGGGTTGTTTGACCACTCAGAGCCACCGTCCGTGCAAACGTCCTCATCCAAAATGGCATGATCAACGTTCACATCGTCTCCCAGCACAAAGCACTTTAGGATACAGAAATAAAAGAATACAGACATGCGGAAATTAAAGATAGATTGTGGCAGGTGACTGCAGAACAGCTCGGAATCGGGGACGATCGCAAAACAAAGGCTGCACGAAAGATTAGACAGTAGTGATTGTGCTCTAGGCAGCAAACGATAGCTTCTTGTTAATGTCACTCATTCATTAGCCTCATTTGGGATGAGCGCTATCCATCGCACCCACGTAATTAATTCAGTATTTTTATTAAACTGCAAATTTTTTCAGACTCGGTGTGTTATCAGATGACAGATTTAAAAAAACGCATAAAAAAAAAAACAGACTTGGTTTTGCAAAGACCTTAACACCGCCGAACGGCATGCTGGGTACAGCCCCCTCTCAACTTTTTAAAGATGGCCATGATCAGGTGATGTCATACAGGCTGGTTTCACACATACAGTATTATGGACTGTAGGTATCTAGTAAATATGGCAGTCTTCTTTGATATGTCTACTGGTAAAAATAAATGTAATTCTTCATTAAAGGAGTGCTGTATTGTATTGTACATCATAAGAAATCTTCAGTAATTTAGTCTTATATTAGACTTTGAAAATGAGACTTTTTGTATATTTTCTGTAATTTGTAAGGCAGTCATATTTCACCAGTAGCTATGTAGGTAAGTAGGATAGGTAGTAGGATTTGTAAACATTTACCAAAAAGCTATCAATATAGTCGGCCAATTATTGATTTGTGTTAGTACAGGTTGCAGTGTAAGAAACACAAGAGAACAATAAAGGATACATCTGGGGACATTTCTCTTAATGTCTTCAAACCCATGTGCAGACCCAAACCAACAATGAGGCCGTGTCTACATGTATACAGATACGTCTTCTAAGATGCAGATTTTTAAAACTCCAGTGACTTTGTATCGGTGTGGACGTGTTTAACGGAGCGTCTGGGAAACGATGATGTCCTCTCCTCATTTCATGCTCATTGTTGCTTTGTGTAATGAGCATGCGCCAGAAACAATAACAAAGATGGTGGACTACCGACGTTTTTACGTTTTGTTAGCACTGCTCGGACTTATTAGTACTTTATATTTAAAATATATTACAGTGTCCGATAATCCAATGGATGCGGATAATCGCCCGAAGATCCGGGTACTTTTCCAGGTGGAAGTTGAGCCATTTTCGTATCATGCGCCAATGACACACTTTCATAGGAATGAATGGGGCCCTGCCTCCAACACTGGATCCAGTTCTCTTAATACATCTTTGGTGACATGTAAATATTAAGGCAAGCATTTGGAGTCATTTTTTACGTTTGAGTGTGGACGGAAATATTTTGTAAAATGAAGGTGGACAGTATTTTTTTGTTTTTTAAACGGAGGGGAAAATACCTGTTTTTAAAAAAATCTGTATACCTGTAGACAAGGCCTGAATGTATCTACTAACAAGGGTTGTGTGTGTATCAGTCGCCTGATATATCTTACTCTGAGCTATAGAGCTCCATTGTTGTCCAAAAACATAACATAGCAATGAGCCACACTGTTGGACTCACTGATGTTCCTTCATTACCATGAACACACACACTGTAGTTTATTGTGACTCAATCCCACATACACCGTCCTGCTGCTACTGATATGACGAAAGCACCACATTATTTCAACACTAAAAATCACCGCTTTTTTAAATAATGAAACTATATATTTGTGAGGTGATTTTAAAGATGTTCGTCTTCGGTAGGAACCAATGGGCTTTGAGCTGAGAGCCACTGACAGGGTAGGGAAGTCGGAGAGCATTGAGAGACGGGCTAACACATTGTTGGTTTTGTTCTTTTCATGGGATTTGTTGAGTACAACAAAAAGTATAGTGTTTTCCATTAAGATGGTAAAGTAACCACTGAATTCTCTTCACTGTTATCCCGTAGCATTGCATTGGAAAAGATCATTTGGGAAGAAACTGTGACATTTATTCACAACTGAACCACATCATCTTACTAAGTCTGGCATCAAACTGTATGGTAGCCAGTCAAAGTAATGTTAGTGTTTATTTGATAAGAAAGCCGCCTCTATGAAATGCATAGTACGACAGTTAAGAACACAACTATTGGCCGAGCTGGCTACCTGTCTGATGTCGAAAGACTTACAAACTACACAATCTTAACCCTGCTCCTGCTAAAATTAAATCTTCATTGGATTATGTTCCACAAATTCTAACAACCCCCAATGTTCTCTCATGTAGTCAAACCTACTGTACATAGGTATAGTAGAGAGTGAGTGGTTGCTTCACCCTCTGAAGTAATGAGCTGTATTTATGTATAGTAATTAGGTATAATAAATTATTCTGAGGTGAAGATTAAAACTAAATCCAGCAATTTAAGTGCTTGAAGCACTCAAAGTTTGACAGTTTGAATAAGACAAAATAATGTATTTAAAATATTCAATATACCTGGATTACTTTAAAAATAGATGTTTCTTTTCGAGAATCTGATTGCTTCAATCAAAACCTCAGCTATTTTTTTTATTAAATTACATTTGTTAAATTATGTACACATTTCAAATTAAAATGTTCCAGAGTGAGCTTCATTTAAGCAAAAACAAAAGGAAAACCAGCCTGTAGTATTGACCTGAAGGGACAACAGTACTTAGATAAAAAGATTGTCATATAACTCTCACAATGAAACACAGGAATAAAGAACATACTGTTAATCACATCTGTAAATTCAATTTTTTAGAATTTTTTTAGAACATTTATGATAAAAATATTGTGATATGCACTATAGAAAAATGACCATGCAAATGTTATCGGGCTATAGAATAAATCATGTACATTATAATGCAGGATTGCTATACAAATACTGGAAATTACATCTGAGGATTTATATATTTTTTTCGATGAAAAATTCTAGCTTTGGCAAATTTTCTCATATAGTCACTCTGGCTAAACATTTTCATAGCACAATTGGTGCCAATATTGTTTGTAACAAATTTAATTTATATCCAGTGGGTGCTTATTTAACCACTGAGATACTAATTAATGATATGCACTATAATGTAAACCACTGTAAACAACAGTCACTATCCTGTTCGTACTTTGTATTAATGTAAAAAAAAGAAAAGAAAGAAAAACATATTAATTTGAGACAGCTACTATCAGCATAAAGAACCCAAAAGGTTTCTCAGAGAACTGGCAGCCTCTACATAGCATTCTATACACTGGGTTGGATTTGGTAGAAAATCTGCTGGTTGCTTTATGGCACAAAAGGAAATGACTTCGCAGCACAGAACTGGAAGAAGGTGCTGTTCTTCCAGCGCATACGGCAGATGGTGGAGGGAGTGCTAAACCCAGCAAAATCCCCTGTTACATGCTTATCCTGTTCAGCAAAGCCAAAGATCAATTATACTGAGGTATTACAATTCAACAGAAATATTGTATATTTTTGTTGAAAAATGCTACATGTAGTACCTGTACAACAAATCAAGTCTGATTTTTGTCTATGGTGAGCACGGTTCTTTACAGAGTTTTCTACTTGTAAAGAACAAAGATCTGGAATTGTTAAAACATTTTCTAAGAAAAAGATGATTTAAAAAACAACGTTTTGCGAAAAATGTTTGTTTGCTATCTGAATCAGAGTCAGGAAATCAATATCAGCCTCACTTCACATCTCATCTCTGTGTGAAGTTAGGCTAAACGCATTCCCAGCCAACTATCTCTGTTGTAGACACAGAGATTAAAATGATAGTCGGGAAGTGCTTTTCCCCCCCCACAATAAACGTCTGTTTCAAAATGTTCTTTTATTGATTTCCTGAATGTTCCTCAACATAGGGCCTTTCTCAAACCGGACCCCCCCACCCCCACATCGTGATGGACTTTTGTATTAAGCAGATCGGATAGTAAAGGTTTACAGTATTAAGAATAAAAAGAATATGCGATATACAGAGAAACTAAAAATGAAAAATAAAACTTACTCCCATGCTTCTTTGGTGACATTTCTTTTCTTTTTTGTTAACATCTTCTCGTTTTTATCTCAGAGGTTTATGAGCTGCTTGGTTTTTGCAACAATCACTGTATTTATACAACACTTTACAACGTCTGTATAACCATATTAAATTTTAGTTGCACGGAAGTTCCATTTGTACTTGTTCCGCGACGAACACAAAATGCCGTGGCATGTGGCCAGTAAGTCGGCATTGATGCAGGCTCGCCGTTGGAGGGATATAAATTTATAATCCACTTCCACTCCCCGCTAATTGGTTTGGGATGGGACATCCTCTATGCGAACGCGCAAACAGAGTAGGTAGGGAGAGGTTTGAGAAAGGCCCATAGAACAACCCTGTCTCCTACATAATTACGTTCCCATACAAGTAAACTGCATTCTCAATTACATTTCAAGTGAAACATATTTTCTCTCGGCTTACGGTTGCACTTTTAAACACGTGGTTAACGTTGAAAATTCGAAACAAAACAAAAAAACGCCACAAAACTATAATGTTGGGTTTAGTAAAAAAAACGTCATGATTAAAGTTAGTGAACTGTTATTTTCACGTGGGACACGAACACTGGTCTCCTGGGTATCCCAGTATTTGTTGACCCATCCACCACCCCGACCTCCTCCCTATGTGGAGTTCCACGGACTATCATTACAAAACAAACATAATCCGCAACAAAATATATTTCTCTCGAAAAGTAATTCACAATGCAGTTTCATTGTACGATTTTTAGGAGACCAGGCACATGGGAGGCTCCCATACATACAGTATACTGTGACAATGCTATAAGTGTACAGTATGTTATGGCCGTCACTTTGAATTATTTCAGCTCTGTTTCTGATAAATCATGTTTTTTCTTTTGGTTTGGTATTTTTCAGTTTCATGCCCACACAAGCCTTGGAAGTGCTCCAACTACCAGTCACCTTTCATTTTGGGAACCCCCCCCCCCCAAAATAACTACCCCACCTTTGTGATTCTGTTCATGTCAGCATTTGGTTGTGGGTTTGGCAGCAGTAAGTATATTTCTCAAGATGTTCATTTGAAAGCTACAAATACTTTTTTTGAAGCAGATTGAAACCTGCTAAATTCAGTTGAGTGGCTTGAGGTCAAGCCTTGCATTGAGTTTTGGAAATATACTAATAATCTTATGGTCTAAATAAGCATGATATTCCACCTTTTTGTGCTGTAGATATGGGATTGGCATGGACATCCAAATGTAAGTACAGGATATAAAGATAAGGTCAGGGTTTACAATATACAAGGTACAGTAAACGCATATTTCAGTGCAAGTCACAGCATAATTGACTTCATAGCTACAGAAGGAATGCTAAGCACACTTATGGTTCAAAACAGTATTCTGTTGAGTATGTGGTATCTGTACAGAAAAGAGACAAAATACAAAACATATCTCTGTCACATATTAATGTCATTGTTGCTCACTCTAAAATAAGTCATTCTTTATCTATTCAAATTGTACAGTATGTTGTATAGTAAATAGTATTTTGTGGTGTAGCACCCTTTTCAAACATACACAGTATTTACAGTGCAGGGAAGTAAACACTGGTTCTACAGCTATGGTACAATTATTTTGCTGTAGTTTGCTACAACTTTACTGTGCTACTGTCTTTTTTTTTCTCATGATTTATATCCAAAACACTGTTTAAAAAAGGTTCTCCTGTCCCCAAAGCACTGGCACAGCATCGACATTACAATAGGTTTCCTTAGGAGTGACCACAAAAGTACACAGTGATTATTTCTACAACACTTAAAAGGTTGTGATTTAGTGTAAACACGTACAAAAATCTCATGCTGAATAAAACCTTTTCTTTTTGAAGTTATTATGATATACACAATGGCAGTTAATACTGACTTGTCACAGATATGGGGTTCTCTGAAAATCTTGCATTATTAGCTACGTCTTCTCATTTCGTAGGTTAGTCCTTGAAAACAGGAGTAATCGACGTTCCCTTGTAGAAAATGTTCCGGGCGTTATCGGGGCTGTTGGCTCGCTCTGGAATCAGGATGACATTATTGCCTTTTCTCCGCAGTGTGGACTCGCGACTGGAGGCGACGGAGGGGGTTTCTGAAGCGCTCTCTCCACCTCCTCCTCTGCCACCACCTCCTCCAGATCCAGAACCACTACCATCCCCCGGAGTGACCCTTATGGTAGAGAGGCCCTGGGGCTGGAGCCTGTGCTCTGACTGGCTGGTGTTCTGGGTGTGAACAGTAACTATGGGTGGGGTGCTAACGGTGGCAGCGGTGGTGACGATGTGATTGCCACGCTTCCTGTCAATGGACCCTTCGCGTATCGAGTCTGAGCTTTCTGAGTCTCTGTTTAGATCGTTGAGCTCAAAGGACTGCCTCAAGCTCCCACCTCCTCCTCCTCCTGATCCTCCTCCTGCTTCACTAGTCACTGTACCTCCACCAGCTCCAGTGCCATGATCCAGGGACCGCCACCTCCATGATCCATCTGTGGACGGAGCTTGGATCACCGGCGGCTTGTTGGCTTCAGGGTGGGCCTCTACTCTGACAATTGCTCCGGTACTCCCTGAAATACTGCCCGTGGTGCTACCCAGTGAGCTGGGCCCTGTGGTGCTAAAGGGGTCTTGATCAGTGAGCACCCTGTAGCGAGCAGAGCCCTGGCAACTCCCGGTGGTGCTGCAGCCTATGCTGCTCTCATCTAAGCTCTTAGAATGGGTCTGTAATAGACCCTGCTGCTTGGACATAGCTATCACTTGCATGATCCGCGGCTGGGTGTTCTGCCCATTATCGTAAGTCCTGCAGGCTGTAGTCTTCTCTGCTGCCCTTTGCCAGTTTGCCTGAACGGTGCTATTTATTGTCGACATCCCCTCAATTCCTCCTCCTCCTCCCCCCGTCCTCGGGGAGGCGTTGTTGTAATTCTCATGAGCTTCCTCTGGTATGTGGACAAGCTGTGAAGACCCAGGTCTAGATTGCATGGATATCCTGGCCCCTCCGGTGATGCCACTACAATTACTGGGTAGGGTGGTACTAGCACCTGTGGCCAGTTTGGACATGTATGCATGACCATCAAAGCCCCCATTCAGGCCCATAGCCGCTGGATCAGAGCTGGATCGGAGCTCCATACTGCCGTGGTGGTGCGGATGCTGGGAGGAATGGCCAGATGACGAATCTACAGAGGAGGAGAAGGATTCTGGGACCTGCAGGGAGCATTTGTGGTTGTTGTTCTTACTTTTCCATTGAGACAGAAGCTGCTTCGAGCGGCTGGAGTCCATGGAGGCATGGTGGAGGGTGGCAGCGTGACGTCTGGCTGCTTCCTCATACGCTGCCATGGCCTGGGGGGTGTGGACCCGAGGAAGGGTGTGGCTAAAGGTCATCATGGCGTCTTTGCTCGGGGGGCTGCGGGGGGAGATCACTTCAACATCGGCACTGGAACGCTTCAGACTGTCGTCAGACCTCTGCTGTTGAAGGCCTCGGTGGAGGAGGCCCTCAGAGTGGGAGGTGTGTATGCCAGGCTCCCCGGCCATGCTGGCTTTCATTTGCAGGTGGTGGAGTACTGCCTCCTGGCTTATGTGGGGCAAGGAGCAGGGGGGACGGTGTAGTACTGGAGGGGGACTGGCACTGGCCTCCTCACTAGGCTGAAAGTTTCCAACTGCATACAACCCCTGGCAACAGAGAAACATTATGTACAGTGCAACATTTTACTTCATGCGGATTTTGCTTGATACCTTAATGAGTTTCTTGTCAAACAATTTCAAACAGATTTAAAGAAAACCTTGAGTTTATAGAATAACTTCTGGTTTTGCAGTGGTACACCTTAAATTGTGTGTATTTGATGGGTTTAACCAAACAGAGGGAAAATGTTATACATGAATTTACCAGATTATGCTTTTCTAAAATTAAGACCTAACATCAAGTTCTGCTTAGGACTGGGTATTGGTACTCGATACCTTTAAATGTATCGAGTAAGTTTAGGTAAGACCTAAACAACCCAGTATCAAGTAGTATCAAAACTTCAGCCAAACAACGCGGTTCTGCAACCATGGGTCAGGGGATGGCGTTATCAACGGTAACCGCCGTATGATACGATTAGCTAGCCAGTGGGACACACACACAGCTTCCATTCACATGATGGGTATTAAATGAAGTACTCTATTGGTATCGATGTCACTTTAAGGGTATTGGTATTGTCATCGTAATTTTTTAAATGATACAATGAAACCTATTTTCTCTCACTGGAGGGAAATGGCCACACATTACGTAATAGTAACTCCGAAGGACTTGGACTATTCAAATTTAGAAAGTAATTTTTAGACATGCCAGCAGCATGCCTCTATGGGGGCAGTTGGTCAGTCGACTACTTTAGTCCAGACTGAAATATCTCAGCAATTATTTGATGGATCAATGTGAAATTGGGTCCTTCAAATGATGAATCCTATAAAGACTTTCATTATAGAGGAGTGCTGCTCTTAAACTCAGAGATAGAAACAGGGAAACCATTGGAAAGGAGGCTGTTGATGGGACTGGCCCCTACCAGGTAGACAGCAATGGCTCCGCCAAGTAGGAAGCCCAGGTAGACGTCGATGGCGTGGTTCTTGTACTGAATAATCCGGGTCAGACCACAAATTATGGCACAGATAATGAAGGAGAAGACCAGTAGTGGCTTGAGCAGCTTGGATGAGTCCGTCAAAGTGCTGTTGAAGTACATCTGTGGACACATGACACATTTTCTGATTTATTTTCCATTGTCCTTACGATTGCTGCTTTGTCCTATAGCAGTGCAGTGTTAGATGAAGTACCTGAAAGTCACACTTGAGTTAAAGTACAGATATCGAACCAGAGTTGAAGTTAAAGACACATATTAGAATATTACTGGAGTAAATGTCTAAAGTATGTGATATTTACTGTACTAAAGTCACAAAAGTAATTTTCTGATATTAAATGTACTGAATGTATTGAAAGTAAAAGTACAAGTAAATGCTGTTAATAAAAAAGCAAGCAAGCAAGCCAGGATTTTGAGATGTATGAATTTCATTCCTCTTAACACCACCTTAAAAATAGAGGCTACATTACACTTGAAGAAAAACGAGGTCTTCACAACTAAAAGGATTTAAAGAACAAAATCCAGTTTTTATTTCCCTTGTAGTCGCATGTAGCATGTAGCATGTAGCATGATCTGACATACAGCCTGCCTGGATTCGCGCAGAAATCTAAACTTATCTACGGCTTTGAGAGGACTTTGTTTGCAGTTGCCAATCACGTACCTTGCAAGCTAGGTCACTGATTCACCAAACCTGCTTGTTTGCAATAGTAACAACGATGCTTAGGAGAATTGTATTGGAGTAAAAGTACACATTTTATTGAGTACAGATACTCACAAAAAATACTAGTACTGTAATGAAGAAATGATTACTTTATTACATTACACCACTGTAGCAGTGTGCTATTCCATAACCCCTTCCAGGCAGCATTTGGCATTTACGTGAATACAAAACACAAGAGTTATTATCTCCTCTGAAGTGAACACTCTCTATATGTTCTGATTGTTGCGAGTCACCATCTCTAATTACTGTAACATTTCATATGGGATGGATTAATATGCCAGCTGCACCCCGGGATCTTTACTGGGCGTCAGCATTTGTCCAAGGACTACCATATTAATCCTCTTGTATCTTCTGATTACAAGATTTCAGTTTTACACAATTTTAGTATTTCACTCACAGTGTCAGTATATTACTTCCAAATACTTAAAAGGACAGTGTGTAGGATTTGGTGGCATCTAGTGGTGTGGTTGCAGACTGTGGTAACGTGAACCGCCGAGTGCACAACCGTGGTAACGCTGTTATCCGTACCATATTAACACTACTTTAGAAGACAGAAGTCAGACCGCGGTAACACGGTTTAACGCTCTGCGCTTCACGTTACCGCCTTTTCACAAGCGTGTCAGAGAACTACGGCGGCCTTCAGGTAAAGTAAAAAGAGCCAGTGTTTGGTTTGTCCTTTCTGGGCTACTGTAGAATCATCCGTGAAGAGGACCAGCCATGGATGTATTAGGAGAAAGTTGCTCAGCGGCGCATGATGCCAAAATGGCTCGATTTCCGTCAGGAAAAGTACCCTGATCTTCCAGCAATCTTCCGCATCCATTGGGCCATCGGTCTGCTCGGTCCCAACGTCACGCTGTCGACACGGTCTGGGTCTCATTCACATGAACGGAGGAAGGGAAATAACTCTGGATTTGGCCATTAGTGCATTCTACAACTTTTAGGACCTAATGATTTAATTAAGGACTATTAGAGTGTTCGTACTGGGGAGTTGATTCACCTCAAAAAATATTATCCGCTGAGTTACAGACGTCTCTTTCCCAATGTAAGTCTGATGGAAAAAGTATTTTTGGGCCCAACGGCATCACGTCACGGACACGGAAGATGTAGTACTGCCGATTGGCCACTAAGAAAGTTGGGATCAACGACCGGCGCTCATCCTGGGGGCTTGGGACCAGCTCCCTCTGTAGATATGAAGGACTCATTCTAAGCTAACGAAAACACACCGAATCTTAGTTTCAGGTGATTATACACTAATGAAAATAAAGTCATGAATATTATATTCCATTTCAGAGAGAGATTTCGGATTGAGAGGACGCTGGCGTGTTTGTCGCCGCTTCTCAGTTCCGTAGCAAAACTTCGCTTTTTGTTTAAATCTGTGCCTACATTTACTGCATGTAGGAATAAGTTATCACTATAAATTGTATTTACACTTCACTGTCTGGTGCTGCTAACTGTCAGAAGATTGTGCACATTTGGCTCTGAGTCCCACCCACACTAAAGGCCACACGCTGGATCTGGTGTGCTCCACTGGCACAACTCCCTCCCATCTGCAGTGCCTGGACCTCGCGGTTTCAGACCATCTCGCTGTTCTCTGCACTGTTCCTGTCACCCTGCCCAGGCAGCGCACAAAACGTACCATCCAATACAGGAACATCAAGACAGTGAGTACACCAGCTCTGAACGACCTGATAGCGACCCATCTGGCCTCAGATCCACACGACAGCTCTGCTGATGGGCTGGTTGCCCACTACAACGCCACTTTATCCGGCAGCCTTGACTCCCTTGCCCCCCTCAAAACCCGGACTGTCTCCTATACCCGTCCCGCCCCCTGGTTCACCACTGAACTCCGCACCCAGAAGTCCACCGGCCGTCAACTGGAGAGGCGCTACAAAAGATCTGGCCTCACTGTCCACCTTGAGGCTTATAAAGAGCATGTGAGGGCCTACAAAGTAGCTCTCTCCCAGGCCAAAACACAGTACTACTCCACCCTCATTACCAACCAACAAAACCACCCCAGACTGCTGTTCTCCACCATCAACCGGCTCATTCGCCCCCTCGACCCCCCCCTCCCCTCAGGTGCCCCTGACCTCTGCACTAAGTTCCTGGACTTTTTCCAGGACAAAGTCGAGTCCATCCATCAGCAGCTCCTGGTGCCTGCCCACCTCCCTCCACACACACCTCAGCCACTGGGCGTGGCTCCCTTGGATGTTCGCCTGCCTCAGTGTTCCCTCTCCTTCTCCTCTGTATGTGCTCCTCAGGTCGCAAAGTTGGTCACTAAGGCCAAAGCCTCCACCTGTTCTCTGGACCCCATGCCCACAGCCTTGGTCAAGGCGTGCCTACCTGCCCTGTGCCCCATTATGGTGAACATCATCAACTCCTCCTTGGCATCTGGTCTTGTACCCGACAGCCTCAAGATGGCATCAGTCACTCCCATCCTCAAAAAGCCAGGTCTGGACCGGGATGACAGCAACAACTACCGACCGATCTCCAACCTTCCTTTCCTGAGCAAAATTCTGGAAAGAGCAGTGGCCGCCCAACTCCATCAACATATGGCCAACCATGAGCTCTACGAAACGTTTCAATCTGGCTTCAGACCACACCACAGCACAGAGACCACCCTCATCAAAATCACAAATGACCTCCTCATCGCTGCAGATTCTGGTCACATCAGCATCCTCGTCCTCCTGGACCTCTCAGCTGCCTTCGACACAGTCTCCCACACTATCCTCCTCACCCGCCTATCTGACTACCTTGGCCTCACCGGTTCAGCTCTCTCCTGGTTTCAGTCCTACCTCACAAACAGAAAACAGTTTGTCACCATCAGAGACTCCAGTTCCACCACGGCCCCAGTCAACCATGGCGTACCTCGAGGCTCTGTGCTGGGACCCCTCCTCTTCACCATCTACATGCTCCCCCTTGGTCAGATCATCCGCCACCACGGTCTCAGCTTTCATTCATATGCTGACGACACACAACTATATCTCAGCACCAAACCATCCACCCAGCTCCCCCCACAGTCACTTGTAAACTGCCTACATGCAATAAAAATCTGGATGTCATCTAACTTCCTAAAACTCAACAGCAACAAAACCGAGCTCATGGTTGTGGCTCCCAAATCCCTGCTCCGGAAGGTTGGAGATCTCCACCTGGACGTTGACGGGTGTTCCTTCTCCCCATCCTCGGAAGTCCGCAACCTGGGTGTCATCCTGGACCCAACACTATCATTCCAGTCTCATATCAGGTTCATCACCAAATCCGCCTTCTTCCACCTCAAAAACATCTCACGTCTCCGGCAATCACTCTCTGACTCTGTGGCAGAAACCCTCATCCACGCTTTCGTCACCTCCCGTTTGGACTATTGCAATGGAGTTCTGTCCGGGGTTCCCAGCAAAGCCCTGGACAGGCTCCAGTATGTGCAAAACTCGGCTGCCAGGGTTCTCACCCGCACCAAGCCCTGGCAGCACATCACCCCCACCCTCATCCACCTCCACTGGCTCCCGGTCAAGTCCCGCATCACCTACAAAATCCTCCTCCTCACCTACAAATCCCTCAATGCCCTGGCTCCTCAGTATTTATCTAACCTCCTCCACCCATACACACAGCCCCGGAACCTTAGATCCTCAGGCACGGGTCAGCTCTCCATCCCTCACACAAGAATGCGAACTTTTAGGGACAGAGCCTTCAGTGTGACATTACCCACACTTTGGAACTCTCTCCCCATAGAGCTCCACAACGCACCATCTCTGGACACCTTCAAAAGACTCCTCAAAACCCACCTCTTCACCAAGGCCTATGGCCCCTAGCTTCTGTTACATTTGTTGTGTTTATTTATGTCTTTGTTAAGCGTCCTTGGGTTTCATGAAAGGCGCTATATAAATCCAAGCTATTATTATTATTATTATTATTTCTGCTAATAGACCCCCCGCAATGTTACACACTGTTCCTTTAAATGTAATGTATATATTTTTTCATATACTAGAGGTGATTATAAAATGTATTGTTAATATTTTAGTTTGATATCATCATATTATTCATATTTTATTGCTATTGAAAGTAGGGAAAAGGCCTTTAGATAACATAAATGCTCCTTCAGTCTCTGAGTAGGCAGTCTGGTGTACATAGATTGACAGCTAAACTACCAGGAGCACAGTGACTACAATGTGAACAAGCTAGGACTGTAAAGACAGTGTGTTATCAGCAGTGGTGTTGAAGAATAAGGACCCTGATATTTAGTATCTAATCTGAAGCTGATATTTGCAGTTGAGTTTTCAGCGTTCTGTTCAATGTGCTACCGTACAGCTGTCAAGCTAATTAGCCGACTAGCCTGCAAACCGACGTCCTTTTCTTCTCCTGAGAAGTTGACATTTTAGAGATGAGTGGATTTTTACACAGCGGAGCAGAAATAGCGACGAGGGAAGAGCCATGCGGGAAAGTTAATCTTGGCTAATCCCACCATCACATCACACCGCTCAGTGTTTCGCTTCTACTGTATCATTAGGCGCTTCACGGCAGGATGAGCAGGGTTAAGTGTTTGCGTGGGCTCAAACTATTACTCACCGAAACATAGACAGCGGCGAAGGATGCGAGGGTAGCGTGCTGCGACGGGAAGGATTTTCTGCAAGAGATGAAAGCACAGAAATAGACTCAGCCAACGTTCACATCTGTATGTGTGAGTCAACAGGAGGTAGAGAGAGGGTTTAACCACAGTCAACAAAACACCAGCATAATGAGATATCTCTAATACCACCCTGCACACACACGGATGTTAAGGGTTGAGAGATTGACCCAAATGAGATGCATCTACTCATGTTCTTCTACCTTTTATTCACACTAGAACCCCAAAAATAATTTAACAAAGGCAGTTAGATAGCAATGAAACCAGATGTTTACATTGTAGTGATATTTTTTACCTGATGCCACTGGCCAAGTACCAGTGAAACATGTGTGATCTCCAGTCATATACTGCAGTGCAGCAGCAGGAGCTTGACTGTGTGCTACATAATGAAAGTGAACCTGTGGCCCAGTTTCTCTCCAGCTCCAACCCAATGACCTACTTCTGACAACTCCTGATACTCACTCCTCCAACCAGCCCCCATCTTTACTCCTGACTCTGCATGTGTGTGAATATGTGTGTTTTGGTGCATTCATGCAATTGCATGTATCATTGAGTGTGTCTATGTGGGTGCACATGTGTGCTCTCCTATCTGTGGAATCATAAAAATTTCATTTACATATGAAAACTGATAGCACTGCTTCTGAAGGAGATGAGGCACTTTTAGCACTGAAATAACCAACACGAATATAGTTGTATATATTATTATGCATCGATTATTACTATGCATGTATTATTAGAAATGTATATTGTTATAAATGCTATAGTTAGGGTTTCTAAATACTACAGATGCACCGATACAGGATTGGATATCGGGCCGATACTGACTCAAATAGCTGGATCGGGTATCGGTGATTTTGAGGCCGATCTATTCAATTCAGTTGTATGTTTATATACTATATACATTATATACTGGAATTTAAATTCCTTTACACCTAAATTGTATTTCCTGTTAATTTTGAAGATTTCTTTTTCCCAAGTAACTGGTGTGCAATTTATTATTTTAATAATAAAGAACAATTCAGTAAATTTAAATCTATATATTTTTTTGCTACATTTTGTTTTACAAAGTTAGGAACGTAATGTTTAAGTCAAACCTGATGTTGTCATACACATGAAAGAATGATCCCAGTCACTTCCACACAGTGAGGCATACAGCTGATTAATTTAACCCTGGTATCGGAACGGTACTCGGAATCGGCCGAAACCCAAAGCCCAGGTATCTGTATCAGTATCGGGACTGAAAAAGTCGGATCGGTGCATCCTTACTAAATACTAAGAAATAAATGCATTAGGGCTGTCAAAGTTTATGCGATAATAACGCATTAACGCAAATTAATTTTAACGCCACATATTTCTTTAACGCGTTAACACAACTTGTGATTTTTAGGTTGTAGCGGCTCAGTTTTAAAGCTAGAGTGAAGATACTGGTATCATATGAAACTGAAAAACCTAAGGAATCCATTGGTACCAACCATATTAGACGATACTATACTGATTTGAGCATATTTTTGTATGCTAAATGCAGTACCTGTGTAGGTTTCTGGAAAATATGTCATTGTTTTGTGTTGTTAATTGATTTCCAATAATAAATATATACATACATTTGCATAAAGCAGCATATTTGTCCACTCCCATGTTGATAAGAGTATTAAATACTTAACAAATCTCCCTTTAAGGTATATTTTGAACAGATAAAAAATGTGCGATTAATTACTATTAACTATGGACAATCTTGTGAATAATCACAATTAAACATTTAAATCGCTTGACAGCCCTAAAATACATATATTAAATATAAATAAATATATAATGTACATTTATTAATATTAAAGGATAACATCTAAATTTTTCAGGTGGCAATATGGGTTGAAGCATGTTTTGCCTGCTGTAATCATTCCTCCTGCTCATATTGGCAGTAGAGAGATCCCATGTTTCCACTGTAAATGCCTTCGAACACCAAGTCTGTTTCTTTCGATGTTGCATTTTTTTAATTCGCCATCCGTTAAAAATACACACAAAAACCTTGCGCACTGAGTCTGATGCTTTTTATTACTTTATTAGTTCCGAAAATTCACAATACAATACAAAACTGAATTAATTATATGGGTGCGATTCATAGCGCTCCTCCCAAACGAGGCTAATGAATGAATGACGTTAGCAAGAAGCTATCGTTTAGCTGCTTAGAGCTCAATCACTACTGTCTGATCTTTCCTACATCCTTTCGTTTGCGACCATCCCTGATTCCAAGCCATGATAACGCATTTTAGGCTTTTCGTGTGTCATTTCACACCACAGGGTTAACGTTGTAAATCAGTTTTCATTTAACCCCACAGTATCATACCGGAAGACTGGAAGCATGTTAAGAAGGGATCTTTTAATGGCCAGTATGAACACGAGGAAGCAAGCAAAACATGTACCTATGGTCCAACATGATCTCATTCCTACTGGGCATATTTTGCCGCTTGAGCAGAAGCCCCCCGATGTCGGGGGCAGTCTTTTGTGTAGTATCTTGACGCAGGAGGTTCGCACGTGGTTAACGTTATGAAACGGTTAACCTTGTAACACGTAGTTAACGTTGTGAAACAGTGGCGGTTAGGTTTAGGCAACAAAACTACTTAGTAAGGGTTAAAAAAAAATCATGATTTGGCTTCAAATAAGTACGCTTATGATCGTAACGTCATGTGACTGAGTGGCGTAGCGTGCCGTGACATAACGTCGTCAGTATAAATCACTCAACTTTTGGTTTCTCACGGGACACTAACGTCGGTCCCCTGAGAAAGAGGCCTGCGTTTATTTTTCCCATCCACCAAGTTAGATTTCTCTCGTTCCAGCTCTCTAATGGCGGGTTCACAGAGGGAACGGAAGCATCACGAAGCACCACATATGTTAATCGTAGCGCGAGCTGAAGCCTGGCTGTTCACATCAGAAGCACATTTCACTGTACCGGTCAACAAGCGATTTTCCTCCTCTGCTGTTGTGTGGAATGTGTGGAGTACAAAATTTAAAACCCACGATCACAAACAGCAGTGACACCGCGCTAATTATTATACATATAGTGGATGGATTTTGAAATGTGATATCGCCTGGGGGGGATCGGAGGAATCAAAACTCTGGGGAGGGAAGTAGAGCATTCGTGGGATGCATATTTTATCATCTTATCAGAATCTGATCATTTACATCACATATATCATTTATATTGTTTATAGTAGATTATCAGTGTGTGACTAAATTATTACACAAATAGTCAGAGGACATGTCTATAATGTTAAATTCAACGGTACATGTCCACCAGGTCCGGCAAGGATACTAGGGGTACTCCTGGTTTTCTGCTCGCCGTTTCAAACAGGAAACATGGCGGCCTGCTGTAAACTTTCTGTTATTCAGTCTATACGATTCACCAAAATCTACTTCTGAAAACATTTTAAGTGATGCCACTGCTGAATCCAGATTCATTTTAGAACTAGATCGCCTACTTTCACAGTTTGGTCCAAGTTGCGAAACTCCAGCACTCGGCTGACCAATCGTTTATCTTCATCACTCAGTCTCTCAGTGACAGACATTTGCGTTTGTGGGGCTGGCCCTCTGCGGTCCAGCCAAAAAAGGAGGTAATGTCTCTGAGTTAAAAAGGTTCCTGGAAAAGTTCCTTCGATGGAATTGCACTATTTTGTCAGGGAGTGCTAAATATGGTGTTTTTTTATTAGTCAGTTGGTCCTTCTGCCTCTGCTGTTAAAAATAGGTTAATACCCCTGATGCACAACCACTGCAGCAAAACAGCGTTTCATGCTGCTCTGCATACAAGACTGAAGCTAGAGCTGCCACAGAGCGAGTGGAAGACAGTGTTGATGCTAGGAGCAGTAGGTTATATTTAGACCCCCATAGTCTGCAGCCAAAACTACGCGTGTCCCAAATGCACGGGTCAAACCTAGCCTCATCCCCTTTGCCCACATCCCTATGCTGTCTACTGTCACAGACACACACAAACACAAACACACACACACGGATGAAGACACACAGACTCAGTGTAGATGACCTACGCCGGGACACACTGCCTGCGTGTGCAGCACGTGTGCATCGCGGAAACTCTTGCTTTTTATTTCGGCGCTCACGTTAACAGATTAGAGCAACAACGCAGCCCGTGTGAGCAGCTACAACAGACAGTGAAAATAATCTTTTGACATTATATTGACATAATACCAGCAACAATGTCTATATCCATAGAATGTTATACTGTAAATCATCAATAAAACGGCTGCTTCGTGGCCAGTATGCCGATGAACGAATGTATGAAGAAATGTGATAGCACAGCACAGAAATTTAGCTCCTTTATTTAACCCATCCTAGTATATTAGGATCAGTGGGCAGCTACTATACAGCGCCCGGGGAGCAGTTTTGGGGTCTGGTACCCTGCTGAAGGGCACCTCGTCAGTGCCTAGGAGGCCAACTGGCACCTCTCCAGCTACCAGTCAACCCTCTGTACTTGGTCTTTGTGGGGACTTGAACCGGTGTCCCTCCGGTTCCCACGCAAAGTCCCTACGGACTAGTGATGTGTCGTTTGCGAGCCGGCTTCCGTCCGAGAGACGCTTTTTTTTTTTTTTGAATGAATTAAAGGCAGAATGATAGGGCGATCTTCTCCGCGCCACGGGCACTCCATGCACTGACTGTGATTGAATGTTGTGTTAATGACGTCTGTGCGAACAATCAGGTGATGACAGACAAGGATCATACCATCAAGCAGGGAGGGGCGGCTGTGCACGGCGCGCTAATGGTCTACAGGTACAGAGCAGGAGGGAGAAGAGTAGAGAGAGAGAGAGAGAGAGACGAGTGCAGTGCGCGGAAACGAAGCAGCATGTAAAATTATGGTATTCTGGAAATTATAATATTTAGTATAATTATATTGAATAATTTAAGTGATATTGTGCACACATGCTAATCATAGGTCAAAACAGCACTAAATTTGGCTGAATTATAAAAGGCCGAAAGAGCCGGCTCTTCTTGGTGAGCTGAGCCAAATGACCTGGTTCACTAAAAAGAGCCGGAGTTCCCATCACTACTACGTAACTGAGATATTGCTACTGCTGGTTGCCATTTATTTCAGCTACCGCTAACCATCAACACTTCCTGCATGTGTTTTAAATTAAAAGCCAACCAGTAATGATAGGGAATTACATCTTTTGAGGTACTGGAAGGCTTTTGAAACATCTGTAAATAAGCGAGTGGAATAATTAGTGAATGCAAAGAGTATTTTATTAGAGAGGGGTCTGTGAGGGCAGCAGATTAAAAATAATTAAAAATAATGGTCAATCTTTTATGTATGTATGTTTCAAGTAAAGACCTGTCTGTAGTTATATATTTGAGATAATAATAGTATTTCTGCTTGGCCAAAGATGGAGTCATTGTCTAATATTATTTGCCCCATAATGTGCTTGCAATGCACCACAGAGCACTTCTGTTAAATACAAGGGTGTTTCTGCAACTACGGTCAATCTTGACTCTCTCAAATAAAATAAAAAAATCAACCTCTATGATTTTTAATTTTCAGAGTATGTAATAAAAATAAACAGCTCCGCAAAATGACATATAGTTGTTAAGATTTCAATCTGTAACATGTTTATTTTTTATGGTTATCATCACTTGTTCTTATACTAAATGTCCTTACTGCAACAGTACAATCATGTTCATTTTATACATTTTCCTTTTTTAATTTCTATAATATTTTTTTTAAAACATTTAAATTAATTTTCATCAAGCTTTGTGCATCATTGTAAATACTGATGTAACATTTTTTTTTAAAAACGGGATTTCATGATTTTGTCTACACCCTGAAAAATGTAGACAGTAATCATAGATGTCAGTCTTCATACACCAAAAATATAAAATATGTTGTGTTTTATGACAGATATTGTAATGTCTAATATCCTTACTGCTGGACATGTTGCGGAAATGACATTTTTGCTACTATTGTAGATATACGGCAGCTAGCGAGGTCTGTTACGTTAGCTTTGATTCTTAGCGTCTAATATACATAAATTCAACAGTAATATTAAGTTTTTTTTAAATGTAGTTAAAAATACACAATCCCTAAGCTGTATAATAAGGACAAACAATTAATACTTGAGAAGAAAAGGTGATCTTCACCTTGTTTTTCTTGATTAGTACGGTCACCTATGGGGGCCGCCCAACCTGTCCTCCATGTGCTCACGTACTAACTTCTGTTTCCATGGAAACTAGATTTGTTTGGCTTTTGAATAAAAATTTTACTGCTGCGCTTCCTTACCTGCCCTGCATGATGGCTGCCGGGTCGGCCCCTGAGCAGATATCCTCAATGACGAAGGGGTTCTGCTCACAGCTGACGTTGAGCGTGGTGTAGTTGGGTTTACACACAGTGAGGAAGTAGGGCGTTGGGTAGCCGGTCATCAGTTGGAGGATGTCGGTGATTAGGGCCGTGGCACAGAGACCGAAAGCATGGACGCCTGAGGATAGAGGATGTGATGTAAAGGTTGGGAGACGAGCTGTACATACAGACTGAGGTATAAACACTACTGATATTACAACACATTCTTACTCCCAACTCATCGAATAACACCGCTTGGTCAGTGGCCCTACGCTTCAAACTATTGGTGCCCCTTTAGCGTCAGTTTTGGACGTGTCAGGGACGGTGTAACATGAGTAGTGTTTTTTCAAAATAAACTACCGTATTCACAGGAGAAAGTACAGTTTACTCTTGTAACATGCATACAGTGTCTTTTCAAAATAAACTTCCAACGTAGGTTTGCTTAGTTTTTACTAGAGCTGTCAATCAATTTAAATAGTTAATTGCAATTAATTGCAAATTAATCACACATTTTTTATCTGTTTAAAATGTACCTGAAAGGGAGATTTGTCAAGTATTTAATACTCTTATCAACATGGGAGTGGACAAATATGCTGCTTTATGCAAATGTATATACATATTATTGTAAATCAATTAACAACACAAAACAATGACAGATATTATCCAGAAACCCTCACAGGTACTGCATTTAGCATAAAACAATATGCTCCAATCATAACATGGCAAACTGCAGTCCAACAGGCAACAACAGCTGTCAGTGTGTCAGTGTGCTGACTTGACTATATTCTATCAGTATAGGCTGTACTGAATGTCATTCATTTTTTACATTCAGAGCTTCTATTGAGTTTTTTCAATGAAGCTTTGAATGTTTGTCATCATATATTGAAACAGAATATTCCGTTGGATAAAAACATTTTGGAAATGACTATATCTTTTTAATATACGTCTTTTTTTAAATACTTTTGGACTGAAGACTGAGACAATTAAAGTTACAGAGACAACTAATTGAGTCCAATAGTTTCTGATGAGTGCAACCGCCGTAGCCTGGCTCCATCCACCCCAACCTCCTCATTAGATGCACTTTCTCGCTCGTTATACTACATCAGTGGCTCAGACTGTCTAATAATGACATGGGTTCATCTTATACAGACATTAAGGGGAGCCTGGGTGTGTTGGTATCAGATACCTAGGGGCACTGACTAAGTGTTGATATTTGATGAGTTGGGAGTGAGACCGAGATGGATATTATTGAGATGGATAGATAGATAGATAGATAGATAGATAGATAGATAGATAGATAGATAGTAACTTTATTGATCCTGAAGGAAATTCAAGCGTTTTGTAAAAAGCTGGACATTAAATAGTCATCAGTCAGCCTCCATACTTTGAGGTCAGTGTATAGAAAGAAAGAAAAAATCTGTGTACCAACGAAGCGAACGGCTCTGCGTATGAAGGAGTTGAAGTTGCAGCCAGCGGCGTTGATGTTGGCCTCGGCCCCGCCGCCGCTCTTCCTCCGAGACAGACAGCAGAATAGGATGGCCTCTCCGATCATTATCTGTCAACACACAACACAACAACACGCCTGTCACATGTGTTAGCATGCAGCGTGGGTGACAACAAGACCATGATTCCCGCTGGGGATGAGGGCAGACATCGTCCCTTCACTTTACGAAATCCTAATTTTGTCCCTTAACTTTTACAGTTTCCTGCTTATACCTGCTTTTTCTGTGTGGGGTATCCCAGCATGCGAAAATCTAAAATCTAAAATCTAAAATCTAATTTTAGGAAAACTGTCATCTTATAAAATCACACCACCATATGTATAAAATCTCAGTAAAATAAGTCACTATGTGAAATGTCTCCTATGGGGACTAACATCATCACACATGAATACAGCTGGGCTCATTGGATCCACAAGAGGCTCAGCTTTACAGTGAGACCCATTTATGGAATTCCGCGACCCCAGTATGCAGAAATAATCAAATACACCATTTTAGTATAGGCAAAAATAACACTTTTATACTGCATGAAAAAACTGCATGTGATTATCATAAAGTGGGCATGTCTGTAAAGGGGAGACTCGTGGGTACCCATAGAACCCATTCACATTCACATATCTGGAGGTCAGAGGTCAAAGGACCCCTTTGAAAATGGCCATGACAGTTTTTCCTCAAAAGAGTGTAGCTTAAAGCCCGGGACACACAGGGAACGTCAGCACCTGAACCTGTTGTTTTATTTCGGCGTCCATATTAACAGGATAGAGCAGCCACACAGCCTGTGTGAGCAGCGCGGCTCCAGAAATGAATAAAGTACCGGCCTTTAATTGTGGACTATTACTATTAGTTACAAATCACCACACGTTTCTTAACCTTTTTCTGTCTAAAATAAATAGAAATGACATTTATAATGAAATGAAATGGCCATTATGAAAGGCAAACTCTAGTTAGAAAGAAAGAGCTGGCAGCAGTAGCAGCAGAAACGCTGCCGGTGTGGACGCCACATGCGTGAGACACGCAGCATTTCAGCAAGGTAGCTGGCCTGCGCTGCTCATGAGGGCAGTGTGTCCCCACCATAACTTCGTAGCGTTATTTAGCCTCCTTCACGACATGAAAAATACAACCTCCGAAAGACAAAATAGCATCTGGGTCTGGCCACATCATTAAGAGGATAATTCAAAATCGATACAGTGTTTTGGAGACTCATGTATGAATATTTTCTTACACCCCTATTGGACACATGTACACAGTAACATCCGAGTCTCTGTAACCCGCTAGCCTGGGATTGGCTGTTTGATGTGGGCGGTGTCCCACAGCTCGGCCTATCTATGGCCCTCCAAGCTCTTTTTTAAGCCAACTCCTTCTTGTGTGATCCACTCATACACACTCCTTCAGAAGTGACACATGGTGATGCGGTGGGATACCTGGCTATCTGCAGAGCACCTACAGTATCTAGATCACAGAAAAGGAGGGTGGAGAAGATAGTGTGTAAATGTTTCAGACCTCAGATATTAAAGTCGGTAATGACATCGGCTCCAACCTTTACGTAACGTCCTCTGTCGACAGGCGTTCATGCTTTGGGTCTCATCGCCGACATGGATGGAGAGGAAAAAGGAAGGCAGCAGCAGTGATGGCCAGAGAGAGGGATTAGGAGTACTTAGAGGAGGGCCTCCAGGGGTCTGCATAATACTGAAACTGACACGCTGTACTTCTGAGTCTCACTAAACCCGGTTTATCTGGGAAATGTAAACCATATTTTTCTCTTGCAAAGAAGAAACAGACGTTTTCTCTTCTGGAGTTTAGATTACTTTTGTTTTATTTACAGACTGCTATTACCATCACATTTTGTATTTTTCTTGTTTTACCAATTTACTGTGTATTCCTGTAAAAACATCTAGGGCATAATGACACTCAAACTCTCTACTGAAAGCCAAAGAGTCGACATTACCACCAAAACATCCAAACACAGCAGCGGTGAGCTGCTTCTCTTCTTGAGATTCGAGGTCTCGCCTATTTTTACCATGCGGTTCACAGCAACAACAGACAGTGAAAGTGATCATTTTACAGTATATTAACATCATAACAGCTACATTACTACAGTTTCAATGTCTGGGCATCTGTAGAATATGTCACGGACAGTGGAAAAAAAGTAAAGATTTATTTTTAAATCAACACTTTCTGCTTCTGTTTCAAAATAAAAGCCTTCAAGTGTTTTGAGCAGGGTGCCGGACCCCCAAACTGCTGCCCAGGTGCTATATAGCTGCCCACTGCTCCTCATAGGCTACTAGGGTGGGTTAAAAGCAGAGAGTACATTTCACTGAATGCTGTGTACAAAAAACAATGTGTGAAAGTATTACGCAGAGTGGCTCATTTCATACCGTTTTGTTATTAATAACTAATATCACGGATGCTTTTATGTCTGAGCAGCATTCCTGTTGTAGTTGTTCAAGGTGATTTGAAATACTTACATACAGTAAAATAAAATGTTGTGCAGTTTAGTCTTTAAAAATCTTCAATGTCTAAGAGTCTTTAAAAAAACTTTTTTTTTGCAGCTTCTTGCAACAAGATAAAATAATCTACAATTGTTTTCCATAATGGTAGATTATTTTATCTACAATTTTCTTCCATAATTGTAGATAAAATAATCTGCAATATGGAAGAAAATTACTTTAGAAAAAAAAAATCCTAATTTGTTTATTTGAAATCAAATCTAAATTTCAGACTAAAATGACTTGATGAGTTTTTTTCACTGGACAATGAATCTTGCAGGAAAAGCTGAATATATTTTGTATGAAAACTAACTAAAGCTGAAGTAAAAAGTACAATATTTGCCTCTGAAATGTAGAAGAAGTATAAAGTAACATAAAATAGAAATACTATGAAGTAAAGTACAAGTACCTGAGTACTACTTAAGTAGACGTTCTTAGCTACATCCCACCACTTGTTACAGGCATGACTTCTATTATTGCATTAACATGTCAGAGATCTTTAGTCAGATTCTACTATAGTTGTGTAGTGTGTGTCAGTGATGGAGCGTACTGTCTGTGCTGTGTTGTTCCTCTGCTGACAGATGCAGTCGTCTGGGAGACAAAGTACTTAAAGCTTCGCCTGTTTTTTTTGTCAGCGCAAAATGTAGTTGAGCTGGTGTTTTTTTTCACTGTGAACATGCCCTGCAGTTTGATTCAGTGATCAGCTCTCAGAGGAGCGGCCGTCATCCAGATGGGACGTGACTGAAGTCTGAAGAGTCTGATCTGATGAACACTGTTGTGGTTGATGTGGCTGGATTCATTATACTGTTCAGTGTTACCAGTGTCAAGAAAAGTTGCATGTTCTCTGTCAAATAGTTTGCAGTATAGCCCAACTCTAGTTCCACAAACATCACATTTCATATTAAAACCAGAATACTAGCGTGGATGTCAATATACTCACACAGACTATTAGGCAGTAATTGAAGTATTGATTGAGTCGTTTGACTTAAGGCCGGCCCACATTAAAAGATTCTTCAAATCTTAGCAGATGTTGAAGATGTGAGAGACTCCACTCTTAACGACATCTTATGTTACATTTGTCTGTGGGTTTTTTGAATGTTACCGGTTTGTTCCAGTAGTGTGTGGAGAGCAACGATTTGGCCCAAACAGCCAAAACACCACACACTAACAGATTCATTCATCAACAACTAGACAGTCCCCACCAGGGTCTGAAATGCCACTGTGACAGGTTAGTATTTTTTTTTGTCTGCCACTCAGAAATGTTATCTGCCACTTTTGAAATCTCTGCGCTAAATGAAGGAATACCATTTTAGATCTGATGTAATTCAATGTTTGATATATTTAACATGAAAAATATTATATACATGATACATAATAGTGTTTTAATTACACCGTAGGTTCCGGGGGAGCCCTGTTTCTGGGGGTGGGAGGGTACTGTAGCCTACACAGTACTGTACTGTACTTTGTTATTGCCATCTGTAGTGGTTATTTGCATAAAACCACACAATTCAAAAGATTATGATTATTTAAATATAATATTTATAATTAGGTCATAATTCCCTCTCTATTATCTATTTTATATTGCTGTGAAAAAAATAGCATTTGGTCAAAAAACAAGATTTTGCATAGGATCCCCAAAAAGTTAGGACCGGCCCTGCTAGCTGAGCTCTAAAGTTGAAGGAGCTGCTGGAGATGTAATAAGGCGAGACGCAGCATGTTGGTACGGACAAAACTCATTTATTGCAGCCTTATTACCCAAAGGTAACGTAATCGTCAGCTCACGTTGGCTGCCGGCTTGTTAGCGAGCGTTAACTGTAACGTTACCGTTAACATCAAACAGTCTAACGTTAACTAACTGGTAACGTTAACCTTTAAATCAAACAGTCTAACGTTAGAGAAAAGTAGAAAGTTTACCTCATTGACTTGGGAATAATTCCCCGTCGACGCTGCAGCTGTCCTGAGATCAGAGGCCTGCAGTATATGTTATGTGCGTGTGTGTGCGTGCGGGACGGATCGGGCGCATACAGTGTGTATGTGTGTGTGTGTGTGAGATTTTCATGTCTTTTATATTATAAAACAGGTTTAAGTGATATATAAATACTGTAAAAGTATCAAACGCTCAATCCACAGAAAAATACACACAGTTGTATTCAGAAATTGTGCGTTTGAAACAAGCCGTCAGGATTTCTGTCCATTTGTGATGTCACAAATCTACAATATTTAGACAATTTCACAGTTTTAAACGTAAACATTCTAAATGTGCCCCGTTTATTTCCTGTTGCAGTGTATGTGAATGTCATCAGCTGACAGGAAGTAAACATGAGCTCAAGCTGTTGCCTAACAACGCAATTCCATTGCCATTCCGTTGAAATGCACTAAAACGGAGTGTTTCAGCCAGAGGGTGAATACAGGTATATTCAGGCAGACAGTACGAGAAAAATAATGTGTTGTTTGAACACTAAAGCATGTAAACATGTTCTAGTAGAAACACAAAATACAAGTATGAACCTGAAAATGAGCACGATATGTCCCCTTTAATGTTTGAAATGAACAAGGCGACCCTGTGGTATAGTCTATAGTTAAATTTGAAACTTGTTGGAAATAAACAAGCTCAGATGCTGCTGTCTCTTGCAGTGAATCCTTACCGTGATGGCAGGACCGGCGAAGGCCAGGCTGAGCAGCATCAGGAGGGGGATGACTTCATGGTTGGGGTCGATGTAGGGAAGGCTCAGGCTGCGGTCATGGCAGTTGAAGCCAGACTTCACCGGCTTGAACACATCCGTCCACTCCAGGAAGTACAGGCTGACCACGGACGACACCAGGATCGGCAGCTGTCGACGGACACAACGAGAGAAGATGTGAGGGAGCCGTAAACTGCCGAGGCAGACTGCCAATGAATAAATAAATAGAAACACAGGCAGTGAATGCTGCAAATGTCCCCATAACACTATGGTTCAATGACCATGCTAATTTGATTTGATAATGAGGACGAGGGCATGGAAAATAGTTTCCATGACCTGAGGGGGTGGGGGGTGAGGATGGTGCTGAGGGTGATGGAAGATGGCGTGTGCAATTCATTGCTCAGCTCAGATCTTCTCCATGAATCCGCCCAACAAACGGAATGAGAAACAGCTAGTTCATGTTTATTATAGCCAGCTCGAGGTCTCACAATCATAAAAGACCAATCATAGCACAGCAGTTCAATCCCAACCATGAAATAAAGTTAGAGTCATAAAGCTGCTGTTGATCCTTGGGCAAATCAAAGTGCTTTATGTGCAACACAGCAAGGGATCAACTCTGCAGAGGGCTCAATGGTTATGTTGAGTTTTTCTTTAGACATGCTGAGTGGCTGGCTGCAGCGATTTCACCACTGACCTTGTCACACTGTTATTTCACTAGTGGATATCAGACACTGAGAGAGCAGGGCTGTGGAGCTGAGAGGACAGAGTCCACACAAGCTGTTTTCAAAAGAGACGCCAGCAAAACTGTCCACACAGAGAGTTTTCAACAGGTCATTTAATAACTACTAGGGCTGGGACGATACACCTATCTCCCGATGCGATACTATCACGATACTCAGGTGCCGATTTGATATGTATTGTGATTTTTAAGTATTGCGATTCAATATCAAGATTTTTGTTCACTTTTTTAACACTAGTTGAAAAGTTGAATCATCCACTTCTAGGGACTTTGTCTTTGGAAAATATCTAAATGAATCCAGTAAAAATGTTTGATTTTCAGCATGTATGTAGTCAGAGATGTCCTGAAGTCAAATATATCAGTCATTGTCAGGAATTATTTATAAAAAAAATGATCTAGCAACCCCAAAATAAAAAAATAAAGACATTTCTCTCACAGATTAGTGGTATTTTCTTTTTAATTTATAAGGGACATGTAATGTTTGATTCTTCTGGTGAATATAATCCAATCAATCTTATTTCCATAGATGTATTTTGTATATACAGTTCCCTTTGTTAACACCTTATTTTGAAAAGCGGACATAGTCCCACGTATCTACTTCCTCTAACTTCTCCAAGGTGGTCTCTAGCTCTCCCGTCAGCTCCGTTCTCTTTATCCATCCATGGTCAGCTCCATCGGGGCCGTTTCAATACATTTAACATAAATGTCAGTATATGGGTGCTCTACAGTTGTAGCGTCGGCCCATTTGACCACGGAGACAAGAGCGACGGCCGGCTCGACCGCACGTTACCGCCATACGATAACGTTTCCTGTCTATGACAGAGTTAGCATGCAGCTTTAGCCGTGATGTCTAGCTCTGCTTTTCCTGCAATGTGTGAAACCAAAAGTGTTTCCATCCTCCACTGGATGTGTAGTGTTTACCACGCTGGATTTAACATGGGAGGGTGCAGGTCGTATCCACGCTGACCCTCCAACGTTTTATACTTTCTGAGGTTTGTTTCGGTTTGGACGGATACGGAACGGATATGACGTCACGTTACTCAGAATACAACAATAAAAGTGGTAACTTCCTTCCACCTCAAATGAAGCAAATATATCGATTCTGGAATTATCAAATTGAGCAAGAGGCGGGCTTTACTACTTCACTACCACTTCCTTCCTGAGATGTGGTAGGGCTAGCTCGCTAGTTAGCTGTTGGACTGTGAGAGAGCTACGGAGTATGTGAGAGGGAATTCATATCTCATGTTGTGATACTTTCATGTAGGCTACTGTATTTGAGAGAGAGGCTACCACCGATAGCAGCCGCCATTTTGGCTCAGCCATCTCCATGTTTGCTTGTGAATCGGAGGCCAGAGCCGCGTGCAGGCACCTTTAAGTGAAAACTCAACCCAACACTGCACTTCTGTTGGGTCAAATTCTTTCCCAGATACTTTCTAATAACCACCCTCCACCCCCCGGCACAGAGGAGACAGGTGCATGTGTAGGCAGAAAGCCTGATGTGTACCTGAAGGCAGTAAAGTGTCCACAGAGGACTGCAGCGAGGTGCGTCAGTGGGAGTTGAATGTGGCCTAGAGCATCATGGGCTTTGTGATGCAGCTCAATAACCTGATTCACTGTGATACACAGTGGCACAGCGTATCTCGCTCAGCTAATGCTGAGTAAAGCAACGTGATGGAGGAGGGCCCCCCCGCTAGGAGCCCAACACAGGGAGACCTCTTCAAGTCAACACACAGAGGACCTCTGTTAGAAGACTTCCTTCTGTCTCACATCGCTGCCAGGGGTTACTCACCAACACACTAGTTTTCCTGTCTTTCTTTACAAAGAGAGAGGTTTCATCTAGTTTAATGGTAACCTCAGGGGAACTAGGACATTTGGAGAGATCGGGGGGGTGGAGGGAGGCATTGAAAATACAGTTGGAAGGCAGGAATTATATATATATATTAAGGGTGGAACGATTCACGAAATGTACGGATCGGTTCATATCACGGTTTTGGGTTCGGTTCGGTACATTTATGTTACAGCAAGGAGGTCAATTACATAAAGAACATAAACACTTCTTCATTGTCAAATCTTAATTGAAAGAATAGGTCTTCTACAGTAATTAGTGAAAACAAAAAATGCAGCTTTTTTTATTTTCATATAAATATGATGTAATTATAAACTAAGGCCATACATTGAAGCACAGGCTCAACCAGAACTATGCTAAAAAACTTAGCTTTTTATCTCCCACTCATTCAACAGTGGCTCATTGGTCATAATTCATAATGTAACAGTTGAGGCACTCAAATACTGAAATATTGTCAATGAGAAAAAATTAGTTACAAAAATAAAATCACAAATCTGTAATGTAAATGTAATGTTCCATCGTAAGGTTGTTGGTAAATCCTCAACTGCTGCTTATGCTAGTTTATAGTTTATAGTTTATACAGGGCAGGCACAACAGACTAACAGTCACACGTGAAGGCTCACGTTCTTTGACCATATGCTTTAATTCTGTATTGTTTACGATGGAGTGTGGTCGTATAAGCAGCGATAAACACTCTTATAGCATCAGATACTACTTTGGCACAGTGTGAATCTGCAGAGGGAGGCTGTCTGAACGCTGTGGGGGAACGGACTCTCCGTCCAGTCCACTTTTGTTTTGCTCCTCTGATCGACACATTCGGGTGATGCTGTCGTAATTAAATGTTTCAAGTGTCCTCATATAAACCCAACTTCAGTTGAACAGTGTCGGCGTGCAGTTTGACACAAATCGTAGTCAGTTTAGCTTGACTATCATGAGCTACTGGGCGCTACAGCGCTGCTAACATTCCTGGTGCGCTGTCAAAACTTTCTGGGTAAAACTCACGCTTCAGAGTTTCTGTTCCACGCGTGCGAGTAGTAGACATAAACAGCTGTTTGGGTAACAGCGAACCGAAAGGTTCGGGTCAAATACACAAACTGTTCCACCCCTTATACAGACGTAGGCAAAGTTGTTGGTAACGTTCCGTTAAAGAGAGAAAAACCCACAATGGTCACTGAAATAACTTGAAACTGACAAAAGTAATAATAAATAAAAATTTACTGAAAATTAACTAATGAAAATCAGATATTGTTTTTGAATTGTGGTTCAACAGAATCATTTTAAAAAACAAACTAATGAAACTGACCTGGACAAAAATGATGGTACCCCTAGAAAAGATGTAAAATAATGTGACCATAGGGACATATTAAACTAAGGTGTGTCCTGTAAATAGCATCACAGGTATCTTCAAACTTGTAATCAGTCAGTCTGCCTATTTAAAGGGTGAAAAGTAGTCACTGTGCTGTTTGGTATCATGATGTGTACCACACTGAACATGGACCACAGAAAGCTAAGGAGAGAGTTGTCTCAGGAGATCAGAAAGAACATTATAGACCTTCATGTTAAAGGTAAAGGCTATAAGACCATCTCCAAGCAGCTTGACGTTCCTGTGACTACAGCTGCACATATTATTCAGAAGTTTAAGGTCCATGGGACTGTAGCCTACCTCCCTGGACGTGGCCGCAAGGGGAAAATTGATGACATATTGAAGAGACGGATAATACGAATGGTAACCAAAGAGCCCAGAACAACTTCCAAAGAGATTAGAGGTGAACTCCAAGGTCAAGGTACATCAGTGTCAGATCGCACCATCCGTCACTGTTTGAGCCAAAGTGGACTTAATGGAAGACGACCCAGGAGGACACCAAATCATAAAAAAGCGAGACTGGAATTTTCCAAAATGCATATTGACAAGCCACAAAGCTTCTGGGAGAATGTCCTTTGGACAGATGAGACAAAACTGGAGCTTTTTGGCAAGTCACATCAGCTCTATGTTCACAGACGCAAAAATTAAGCATCCAAAGAAAAGAACACTGTACCTAATGTGAAACATGGAGGAGGCTCGGTTATGTTACGGGGCTGCTTTGTTGCATCTGGCACAGGGTGTCTTGAATCTGTGCAGGGTGCAATGAAATCTCAAGACTATCAAGGCATTCTGGAGCGAAATGTGCTGCCCAGTGTCAGAAAGCTTGGTCTCAGTTGCAGGTCATGGGTCCTCAAACAGGATAATGACCCAAAACACAGCTAAAAACACCCAAGAATGGCTAAGAACAAAACATTGGACTATTCTGAAGTGGCCTTCTATGAGCCCTGATCTAAATCCTATTGAACATCTGTGGAAGGAGCTGAAACATGCAGTCTGGAGAAGGCACCCTTCAAACCTGAGACAGCTGGAGCAGTTTGCTCACGAGGAGTGGGCCAACATACCTGTCAACAGGTGCAGAAGTCTCATTGAGAGTTACAGAAATCACTTGATTGCAGTGATTGCCTCAAAATGTTGTGCAACAAAATATTAAGTTAATGTTACCATAATTTTTGTCTAGGCCAGTTTCATTAGTTTATTTTTTTAAATGATTCTGCTGAACCATAATTCAAAAACAATATCTGATTTTCATTAGTTAATTTTCAGTGAATTTTTATTTATTATTACTTTTGTCAGTTTCAAGTTATTTCAGTGACCATTGTGGGTTTTTCTCTCTTTAACGGAACGTTACCAACAACTTTGCCTACGTCTGTATATAAATATACTGTATATATATATATATATATGTATATATATATATATATATATATATATATATTCCCAACCTGAGAGTATTCAGAGAGCTCTTACATAGCGGCATTAAAAGTTCTAACGAGGAGCATATGGAGTATGAGAGGGTGTGGTTGATCCTATAGGTAGGTATGATGCTGTCTTTGTGCCAATAACAAAACATCTCAGGTTGAGGTTCCCGTTTTTGATTCTTATTATTTTTAGCTCTGGCCATCAATTTGATCAGTTTCGATAACACTGTAGTCACCACAGTCTGGACCGCACATCAGGGCTGTTGAGCCCATGATGAATATGACTGATGGGACAAAGTTGGATCTGGTTCGTTCCAGTCCGGGTCAATTTGTGTTGACAGTCAGTAGATAAAATCATAAAGTGTGTGATACATAAATATTAGGGCCGTCAATCGATTAAAATATTTAATCCTGATTAATCGCATTATTTTCCATAGTTAATCACGATTAATCACACATTTTTTTAATCTGTTCAAAATGTACCTTAAAGGGAGATTTGTCAAGTATTTAATACTCTTATCAACATGGGAGTGGACAAATATGCTGATTCATGCAAATGTATGTATATATTTATTATTGGAAATCAATTAGCAACACAAAACAATGACAGATATTGTCCAGAAACCCTCACAGGTACTGCATTTAGCATAAAACAATATGCTCAAATCATAACATGGCAAACTGCAGCCCAACAGACAACAACAGCTGTCAGTGTGTCAGTGTGCTGACTTGGCTATGTTCTATCAGTATAGGCTGTACTGAATGCCATTTATTTTTACATTTAAAGCTTCTATTGAGTTTTTCCAATGAAGCTTTGAATGTCTGTCCTCATATTTTATGACGTCATATTTTTGTGTGTGTTGTTTTGTGTTATTGTGGTTATATTATATGTAATTTATGGTGCTGTTAGATCGCCGCAAAACCGCTCCTTTAATACAGGTATGTGTCTCCCTTTTGTCTTTTTTGACCCCAGTGCAAATGTTGTTTTTGAAAGGCTAAATACCAAACAAATATGGATTGAAGCAGAATATTCCGTTGGATAAAAACATTTTGGAAATGATTATATCTTTTTAATATACGTCTTGTCAGTGTGCTGACTTGACTATGACTTGCCCCAAACTGCATGTGATTATCATAAAGTGGGCATGTCTGTAAAGGGGAGACTCGTGGGTACCCATAGAACCCATTTACATTCACATATCTGGAGGTCAAAGGTCAAGGGACCTCTTTAAGAAAAAGGACATGACAGTTTTTCCTCACCAAAATTGAACGTAAATTTGGAGCGTTATTTAACCTCCTTCACAACAAGCTAGTATGACATGGTTGGTACCGATGGATTCATCAGGTTTTATAGTTTCATATGATAACAGAATCTTCACTCTAGCTTTAAAACTGAGCCACTACAACCTAAAAATCACAAGTTGCATTAATGCGTTAAAGAAATTAGTGGCATTAAAACTAATTTGTGTTAACATTATTATCACGTTACCCACTTTACTCCCAGTTCGGTTGTACAGTCCTACACACCGTGCCATTGTTCTGATGGTCCATTATTCCAAAACCCCAATATTCCCAAAAATGTTCGGCAGCCTCTTATCAAGCAAACCAACTCCTATTGTTTCAAAGGCCCATTGCTCCGACAGTTGCACATGGATAATTGTTATGCTGAATGATGTTATCGATTTTTATTCCTACTGGTGAGGGAATGACCAAGCACTCTGCCTCTTATTCCTCGTTGCCTTCGTTGGTTGGATTGGTCAGGTTTAGGCATGAGGAGTGAGATTAGTTAGGTTTAGGGTGAGAATATCAGGGTGTAAGCCAACCAGAGCCAGAGTAGGGCGGGTCATGCCTTCGCCAAGAAGATCCAATGACGTCAATATCTTCCTCTGATTCCTGCGGCCATTTTGTGTTTTGCTTAAGCTGCATAAAGTTCTCCTCCTCACCCTGAAAACTGCTGCCTGGAGGGATAAGCTGCTTTGTGAATTTAGGTTCTAACATTTAATATAAGAAATCAAATCAAAGAAAGTGGAACTGGGAAGCTTTGTGAATATGGCCTTTAAATGTATTTCTACAGATAAAAATAGAACTCTGCAGAGCACATTCCCTGATGAAGAACAAAATACTTTAATGCATCATTTTACAATTAGACCTAATTTTGACACATTTTTAGGTCCCGAATGCATTATGCCCAAAAGGTATCAGTGGTGTATTTAAATAAAAAAAACTGATAATTTGATACATCAACTACTTTCAATGAACTAAATTGATAATGTATTTATAATCGATCTAAATCACCAGAACAGAAACAAACTGTTGTTGTTGAGAAATGTCACAGATAACACCACATGCTGTTTAAAGTCAGAAGGTTTCAGCTGGTTACTGGTGATAAGTTTTGTGTATTTTATCTGGACAAAGTCACATACTAAAGAATCTGTTGCAGGATGATCTATTAATCTATAGGTAATAAAACCTTACAGTGCAGTGTGGGAAGATTGATTAAGTTGTACACTGATAAAGGGTTTAAGGGTTTAAATAATCCATAGATAATAATAAAAAAATGTCCCTCATTCATCTACCTTGGTGATGGTAGTCCCTTTCCAATGACGGTGTGCTTTTAGGAATCAATCTCATCCATTCCAGACTGGTCTGATGCACTATTAACATGACCTTTAACCCTCATTAACATACAAGGACTACAGACTAAAGGATAAACTACTGTAAGAAACAACCATCATAGCAAAATGTTAACTCATTTCTTCTCAAAACACTTTGAGTTATGTAATTCATGACATAATATACATATTGGGATTTTTTAAAAAGCATTAATTAAAGGGACTGTTTGTAACTTCTTACACGTATAAATCATTGTGGGTCGGTGTCCCATGCGCACTCGCGTGTGGCTACGCTGTTCAGACTCAGACTCCAACACAAACTACACTGAAGCACCAAAACCTCTTGGTTGTATCTAGTGAAGCCCGTCTGTTAAACAGTGTTGGACGCGGTCGGAGGACGCGGGGGAGACCGTAGCTTTAGTCTCCAGGGCCGGAGTCTCTGCTGTACTCTGCTCCTCTGCCTGCCTTCACTCACACACCGCGCTCATTCTCACTCTTTCGCTCTGCTCTCATGTGCATGCGCGCACACTCCACACTGCAGAAGAGTTAGTTTCGCTCTGAGAATATCTAGTGAATGTACAGTGGACGTTTGTGCAAAAATAAATGCTGCAGCTCCTCCAGACCAACAGAGGTTTCCCGTGTCTGGTGAAGTGACGGGGCTCCGCAGAGAGAAATGTTATCGTCTCTTTTCGCCTCACTGTTTTGAGCGATGCTCGTTCATGTCTATGTAGAGCGAGCACAAGCGCGAGCAACAGGACGCTAACTTTCGTTGACTTAACGGCCACAGGTGTCGCTGTTAACAAGCAATTTCTGACTCTACAAACAGTCCCTTTAATACAAACAACAATGATATGAAGTCATTAGGAACAAATTGACTGAAAGTCATGAAAAATTGGAGGATTAAGTTAATCCAACCAACTGGGGTCCCTGCAGGTGCTTTATTCTATCATTCCAACTGTCAATGTGTAAAACGGAAACTAAACTGTTGATCCCATGTAGCTTGGTCATGATTATATACATTGCTTAGCATCATGTGTGAACCTGGAAGAACATCCAGTGTTGCATGAGGGCAAAATAACAATCATTTCACAGCTGATGCTTGTTGGGCTCCATGCAAACAGCTGCTAGTGTAGAACATGTGAATTCTGAATACTTTGGTACCCAGAAAACCTGTAAAGGTACGTCTGTAACCTGCACCCAGAACAGAAATACTGAAGCAAAGAGAGATCTAACAATTCAAGATGAAATGATACATTGGATTTGTATTGCTTCTGTAAAGATGTTCATAAAATGTAGTCAGCTATGTACAGGATCTTGCAGTGATGAATAAATGCATGAAGCTACATGCATGCAGAAAGCATTCTGCTTGCGTGTTCCATGTTGAAACCAGCTCATGCAGCCCCCCCCCCCCTCTCAGGTCTGTTTTCTTGGCTCACCGTCAGCCTCCCTCACCTCTCGTCCAGCATCTCAGCTCGTGGAGATGAGAAATATAGGTCAGTGGTGTCAGCACAGATGAGGCTGCTGTAGGAGGAACACTGTACTCTACTTACTTCAAAGTAGATTTCCACAGGATAATTTATGTCACATCCTGTTATTTTTTTTAAAGCGTAGCGTGATCTGCTGAGGCCAATAGCAGCTAATCGTATTTGATACGCTTCAACGTCTCTACACATGCTTATGATTCCTTTCCTTTGACTTAAAGGGGACGTATCAGCCTCATTTCCAGGTCCATATTTGTATTTCGGGGTTTCTACTAGAACAATGTTGCATGATTTAATGTTCAAAAAACACATTATTATTCTCATCCTGTCAGTCTGAATATACCTGTATTCACCCTGTGTCTGAAACGCTCCGTTTTAGCGCCTGTCTCTTTAAGAAGCCCAGTCTGCTCTGATTGGCTGGTAAGAAAAATATGGTGCACCTTTGCAAAGGTAGCTCTCAAGCTGTGGGCGGTATATTCTAATGAGCCTGCATGTGACATAGGAAGGGTGGCAAAATCTGATTGGCTTGTTGAATCACATGTTTTCTGATCTTAGACAGCCCACAAAAAAAACTGACTGGGTCGTCTTATTTCAGTTTGTAGGTTGGTAGTAGGGATGTCCATAATTAACCGTTTAACTAACCGTTAACCGACATTAAGCATTTTAAACGATTAACGCTATCAGTTAAAAGAAATGTTAATAATTAACTCAAAAGCTGAGCGGCTCGTCACTTTAAGGAGAACAGCTGGTCCACCTTAACAGCCCACCTTAAGAGGCGGAGCCGGAGTTGCAGGATACAGGAAGTCGGCTCCGGTCTCTGTCTCGCTTGAGCGGAGTGGAGGAGTTGTAGTTTCGTAGCATTTATTCACCGACAAATAAACTGTACACACACTGCTACACCTACGATCACAGCTAGAACGCCACCAACAACCTCACACTCACCGCCAACACACACACACGGTCTGTTGGAAACTCGCTAAAGTTACGCAGACTATGTGTGCGCCGGCGAGCACGAAGCCTCCGGCAATGCTAGAGCTGCTAACGTAGCACAAATACACACAGCTGACAACCTGCTAAACTAAACTAAATGTGCGGTGGAGACTTTTACTGGGAAAGTGGCTGCATGTCCGCGACACTACACGCAGCATCGTAGCTGCTCAGTTAACGCTCCCGGACGGTGAACTGGAGACTCCCGTCAACCAATATCTGTTGTGCTCCTACAGCTGGTATGAGGCACACATCTTGTTGGTTAACGGTTAATAATCGGTTAACAAGGGTTTGTTATCGGTTAAGAATTTTTTTTCAAAATGAGCATCCCTAGTTGGTAGGAACTCCAGAGTCATGATACGTCCCCTTTAAGTCACTTAATAGTGAAACTAACCAGTGTACAGAAAGCAAGCCACTCACCATCTCATCCGGATTTATGCATGTGTTGTGCAGATAACAGTAAACAATATTAACCTATTAGTAAATATTTCCAACAGAAAATAGGACATCAAGCATAATATGGATAAATTCTTGTCCTAATAGTGGCAGAGCCTACAGAGGATGATGTCAGTTGGTCTGTCTGTCCAACACTTTGGCACAGATGAGATATGGATAGCTACTGGCCAGATTGTAATGGATTTAGTATGAATGTTCATGCTATCTGAAGCCAGATTCATCCAGATTTTGACCTCTTGACCTTACGTCAGGGACTCACTAAAGGTTTCTGCTGGCCGAAGGATCATTCCTGTTTTTGCTGACCTCCTAATCATTCGTGGGGCAAGTTTAATGTTCCAATTATTCATCCATAGAAACAGTGACATGGCATGCCGTCCTAATTTACCAACACTGATTACCAAAACACAAGAATAAATACTAAGGCTGTCAAAGTTAACGTGATAATAACGTGTTAATGCTAATTCGTTTCAACGGCACTAATTTATTTAACACGCGTCAACACGACTTGCGGTTTTTATTAACCTCTTAAAAACCCGACGGGCAGCTGGAACATAGATTCTGATTACTTTTCTGCCTTGTGCACTTACTTCTTTGGCTGTTTACATTTGTTAAGTGTGCCATACAACACTCCTCTGAGGGTTTTCCCGACAACACAGTGCCTCCACGGGCTCCCGTGTGTTCCTGGTGGGCCCTCGGTGACTATGGAAGAGACGGTGCACTTTGAATAATAGATGTGTAAAAATGGAAAGCAGGCTCCGGTGGGCTTCGGCTGGCAGTTATTTTTGTTGGGTGCCGGGCCAACAGCACCGACAGCGATGGAGTTTTTCTCAGTGAGTCGAGGCGTCTGACTGTTAACCATTCAAGTCTCTCAGTTTCTTTGAAAATGTTCGATTCAGCGTCCCATGCTGCGTTACCATTTGTCTCTGATTCGGGTTTCTGCACGGGTTTGTATGAGACAGTTGGTTTATCTGAGAGATAAATTGAAGGGGAGCAAAAAGTACAATAATTCCCTCTGACATGTAGTGGAGTTAAGTACATAAAGTACAGGTACTTAAATACAGTACGTGAGTAAATGTACTTGGTTACAGTGCACCACTGGCCACGTCAAAAGTGGAAAAGGGCTTCCAATGAAATCCAGAGATGAAAAATATAACAGAAAAACAGCTGGTAGCACCTTTTTTTGCAAAACAAAATGTAAATATATTAGTGAAGCTTCTGATGCACATAAATCAATTCTCACTCCCGATACCGCTGCCTGGTCAGCCCTCGGCATCGGCGCCCGGGGTACCCCTCTTGCGTTACCTTCGGCCGGACCGGGGACGGCGTGTCAATATATGCTCGTTACATGCGTACTGTCCTTTCAAAATAACTTCCGTTTTCACAGGAAATTAGGTTTAGGCAATGCAACCACTTAGTTAGGGTTAGGAAACGGTCCGTGGTTGACGTTAATTTCACTGACTAGCGATACACAGGACTCACAGGACTGACGATAACAAGTCACGTGACTAGAGACTGACAAAATAAGTCAACGAACAGCGGCCTCCTGGTTGAAAGTCTTTTGTGTTTACTTCTGGCTCCCCATTAGTTGACTCTTTCAGCGAGTGACTGGTTTTACTAACTGGTTGACTGTGTGACTGATAAACTAAATGGCTGATTCGACTGACGTTGACGGGTGAATCTACTGAAGGCTCATAGAGCGAACAGACATTCTGCTCTGTGATTTATCACTCCGCTCTTCCTCCTCTCTGAGTATTCCTTACGCTCTCTTTCTCTGAAAAGCTCCGGCTCCTCTGGGAGAGTTCAGCTCAGCAGAGATGCTCCATTGCCCTACATCTGCTAACAGTCGCTGCCAGCCCGCTCTGTGTCTCATTCTCTTTGTCTCGCCTTCGTTCCCTCTGTTTCCGACTCTCTATCTGAGTCGTATATTGTTCTATCTCACTATCAGCCTCTTTTCTTTCATCTCTGGCAATGTCCTTCCTCTTTTCCCTCTGTGTGTCTGCCTGCCATGGGGTCATCTGATATTTTTGAAGCCCGACATGATACAGAGATATTTTCTGGATCGCAAAAGCCAGAGCACATGTTGCAGTTTTAACAGCACGATTTGATTCTGGAGAACTTTTAATAAGTTCAACCAGGTCAGACACATACAGGACCGATCACCACACTATGAAGGGACTTTATAGGATGCAGCGGCGTGGGCAGACATAATAATAATGTTTTTAGGGTGGTCTTGCTGTTGCATATTGTTGTTGCTACTAAACAGGCCCGGTTCTACGAGGATGTAAAAGCATGCATTGCACCCTCAGTTTAGTATTTTGAAGCCTCAGTTGAAATCTGAATGATAAATGCAGAGCGCACAGCGGTAAGTCTCGGCGCACGCACTGAGTGGGCGTCTCCATGCGCACCTTCTATTTCGGTTCATGTATGTGCTGCAGCATAGCGTGCATACGGGGCTGTGTGAAGGTATAGATCAACAGGTGAGGTGATTATTAAATACCGTCTCAGCCGGTCACATGTTACAGTTAAACATGATGACGACAGCTGTTGTCCATAGTTAATCTGTCCAAAAGGGAGATTTGCCAAGTATTTAATATCATTAATATCAACATGGAGTGGACAAATATGCTGCTTTATGCAAATGTATGTATATATTTAATATTGGAAATCAATTAAAGGGACTGTTTGTAACTTCTTACACGTATAAATCATTGCTGGTCGGTGTCCCATGCGCGCTCGCGTGTGGCTACACTGTTCAGACTCAGACTCCAACACAAACTACACGGAAGCACCAAAACCTCTTGGTTGTATCAAGTGAAGCCCGTCTGTTAAACAGTGTTGGCCGCGGTTGGAGGACGCGGGGGAGACCGTAGCTTTGGTCTCCTGGACCGGAGTCTCTGCTGTACTCTGCTCCTCTGCCTGCCTTCACTCACACAGCGCGCTCGTTCTTGCTCTTTCGCTCCACTCTCACGTGCATGCGCGCACACTACACACTGCAGAAGAGTTAGTTTAGCTCTGAGAATATCTAGTGAATGTACAGTGGACGTTTGTGCAGAAATAACTGCTGCAGCTCCTCCAGACCAACAGAGGTTTCCTGTGTCTTGTGAAGTGGCGGAGCTCCGCAGAGAGAAACGTTATCGTCTCTGACCAAAACTCCGGTGTCTCCCCTGTTCCCTCCGGCTGCGGTCGGGAGGAAGAAGCAGGAAAAGCCAACACTAGGATCAGCATTGATTCATGGAGACGTTCGTCTGGTCAGCTAACATTACTGCCAAGCAGCTGAAATATAGAGTGATATTGTGCTTTTAGCTGACGTATGTCGCCTCACTGTTTTGAGCGATGCTCGTTCATGTCTATGTAGAGCGAGCACAAGCGCGAGCAACTGGACGCTGACTTTCGTTGACTTAACGGCCACAGGTGTCGCTGTTAACAAGACATTTCTGATTCTTACAAACAGTCCCTTTAAGTTTATTAACCTCCTTCACAACAAGCTAGTATGACATGGTTGGTACCGATGGATTCATCAGGTTTTCTAGTTTCATATGATATGATATCTTCACTCTTTAAAACTGAGCCCATTACAACCTCCAAAATATCTATTGTGTTAATGCGTTAAAGAAATCAGTGGCGTTAAAACAAATTGATGTTAACACGTTATTACCGCAAAACCTCGACAGCCCTAATAATAATAATAATAATATACAAATAAAAATAATGAACTAATTAAAAACTAAAAAGAAGCTGCTACCTGTATGTTCTCCATTGCTCTTTGCCAATAATAAAGGAGTGAGGTGAGCTAAAAGATTTGAATTAGAGATTTCTTTTGTGCCTTGCCTTGCTTGGTTTGATCTAAGGAAGTCTGTCTTCTGCCCCGATCACATTTACACATTATGCAGGTCACAAAGAAACCCAAGCTATGGTTTGTCAAGGTTCAACATGTAGTCCCGGCAGGGCCGTGATCACTTGATGTTGTGTATCAGACAGTCCTCAGGTAACAGAAGCCAGCGTTAACCTTTATCTGGGCTAATGGCCGTGTCCCTCCCTACTACTCTACATGTGATCTCATCTTTTATTTCCCCCGCTTTAGATAACAGTAGTTCTGCCCTCCTCATGCTTCCATTTGTTCCACTTTGGAGGAAAAGCAGCCCGAGGCTTCACAGTGGAGCCTCAGTGCACTTCATCACTCAGTCCCAACTAAAGTAGAGCAGCCAGCCTGGTACAGGGATCTGCAGCTGCTCCTCAACGCCACAATCTAACAAAACCAACTCATAACTGATGACCAGTAAAGGGAATACTTACATTAGTTCACTTCAAACTAAACTAAAATAACACTTGAAAAATTTGGCTGGTTAATATCACATTACATCCTGAATGAGACAGTTTCTTACATGACCGAGATGGATAGAAGGATAACAATAAGAATGATCATAACAACAATAACAATAATAAACATATTGTACTGGCCACTTTGGCTTGTAGAACAAGCTGTAAACACAAGTGACATACATCAGGGCTGTACCCGTCCTGAATCAGAATCGGATTTGGCTGTTCAATACGAAGATTCAACCATTCTTTCTGTTTTTTATTTCTTTCAACTCGGCGGTCAGGGAAGGGGATCCCCTCTCTCCGGAGCTGGCTGGCCCTCGTCAGGCGCATTTTTCCTCCACGGTGGTGCACTGCAATCGGATAGGTCGACTTGGAAAGGCCCGGGATGAAGATGGCTTTACAGCACCACCTCACCTTGCCATTTTCCAGGACCGTGGACTTACGGTACATGTCCACAGGTGAGTTTTTGGATGCTTGATGGGCCGCCACTAGACACAAGGCACCTGATTGGAAGAACGCTTTCCCTCATAGCCTGGCTGCTGCTCCCAGCTATGAAACCGGAACCAACACGGTGGCTCGTTTGGAAACTTTCTTATATCACGAAAATGGTTCATCGAAATGTGTTTCTGAAAACATTTGATGCGAGGAATAAGCCATGCAGCTGCTGGATTTGTCTTTATTTTGGATCGACAATGCTCAGTTGGACGCCCCTGATTTGCATAAAGTAGCCTAGGCTAGGGATGCACCGATACCATACGGCTCTAGGTCGGCTTGGAAAGGCTCGGGGCGAAGGTGGCTCGCAGCCGCAGCTTTACAGCGCTCCCCGCCCGGACCTCGCCGCACCGTGGATAAAGGGATCCCGGTGCGACTGTCGACCGGGGCGGACTGTCCTCAGTGCGCCCCAACCGCGTTGTGACGCGGCCCAATAAAAAGGCGCCAGGGGTCGCGGGGCTATGTCAGCAACCCACCGGACCCGTCAGAGGAAGCAAGCAAAACCCTGTGGCGGAATGAAAGTGAGGGCCGGTGTGCACCGGCTGAGGTGGGATCCCGGCCCAGCGGGGTTGGGCGCACTACCGGCCCGTCTTGCCTGCATCGACGGGGAGATGGAGCGTGAGGACCCGAAAGATGGCGACAAGGGGTTAACGTCACGCTGCCGTTAAGTGGTATCGGTGCCGTTTTGCGAGTACAAGTACGAATACATGTGCACAGTGTCGGACCCGATACTGTTATCGGTGCATCCCTAGCCATGAGTCCTGGTTGCGGAGGGAAATCTCCCCTGGGAGGTGGGATCCATCATGATTGGCACGCTCTGATCTCCTCTCCACATCTATTGTGGGACATGTGCAGTCACGGCTGACAGGAGAGCAGGATGGGATTGAGCTGAATGGGCCACCACCTCGACTCTCTGCATACCAGCACACACACACACACACACACACACACACACACACACACTCAGGGGATGAGCCTGAGTGGGCCTAATGATATGCACAAGCGCTGTAGTTCACTGAGTAGAATTAACTTTCAGCATTGGCCTAGTTTAAATGCTTACTGCTGTTTGTAAAAATAGAGGGCAAGAAATCCTCCAGTGAGCTGAAGCGAGGCCCGCATTTCTTCTTCAGGCACATTATCTGTGTAGTGAGAGTGCATTGAAATGTAAATGAAAGGTTCCAGAAAACAAAAGCAAATCGAGGGAACCCCCCAACATATCCAAGTCACCGCTGCGAGAGCAATCCATGGAAATGATGCAGTCATCCCAACAGCATCCATCATACAGTATTAGAGGCAACTCTATAATACATGATGCCAGTGTGATGGGAGAGCCACGGGCCAGCGGTGAACTAGAGCGTGCATAAAGAGCACAGCGGGGGAACGAGTGACGGTCACCACAAGCTGCATGCAATCTGTACTTAAATGTTTGAAATCATCACCGCATTTGGATTATTTTCCGATGAACCTACCAACCTGATATATTATATAAAATGTCATCATTGTGGTTGACTGGTCCCTTATTTAAAGACACAGTCCCCTTATCCACATCCATCATGACTGCACTGTCCTGAAACCACACACTCATACTTAAAGGGGAAATATACAGTACATGCTCATTTCCTTGATTGACCTACGTATAACGATTTTCTGAATGCCAGATTTGATATATTTGCTTCATTTGAGTCTATGTGGAGGTAGAAGGAAGTTACCGCTTTTATTGTTGTAATCTGAGTAACGTGATGTCATATCCGTTCCGTATCCGTCAACTAAAACAAACCTCAGAAAGTATAAAACGTTGTAGGGTCAGCGTGGATACGACCTGCACCCTCACATGTTAAATCCAGCGTGGTAAACACTACACATCCAGTAAAGGATGGAAACACTTTTGGTTTCACACATTGACAGGAAAAGCAGAGCTAGACATCACGGCTAAAGCTGCATGCTAATTCCTAACAGGAACCGTTATCGTATCGTGGTAACGTGCGGTCGAGCCGGCCGTCGCTCTCGTCTCCGTGGTCAAATGGGCCGACGCTACGACCGTAGAGCATCCATATACTGACATTTATGTTAAACGCATTCAAACGGCCCCGATGGAGCTGACCATGGACGGATAAAGAGAACGGAGCTGACAGGAGAGCTAGAGACCACCTTGGAGAAGTTAGAGGAAGTAGATATGTGGGACTACGTCCGCTTTTCAAAATAAGGTGTTAACAAAGGGAACTGTATATACAAAATACATCTATGGAAATAAGATTGATTGGATTATATTCACCATTACAATATGATTTTTTCCACACTGAACAAATACCACAGTTCAAGTTTTATTCAAAGCCAAACAAATCTAGTTTCCATGGAAACAGAAGTCAGCAGGTGAGGACAGGTTGGGCCGCCCACATAGGTGACCCGACTAGATCAAGAAAAACAAGGTGAAGATCACCTTTTCTCCTCAAGTATTTATTGTTTAAAATATATCTTAATATTACTGCTGAATTCATGTATATTAGACGCTAAGAGTCAAAGCTAACTTAGCAGACCTCGCTAGCTGCCGTTTATCTGCAATATTAGCAAAAATGTCAATTCCGCAACATGTCCAGCAGTAAGGATATTAGAATTGTAATATATGTCTTAAAACACAACATATTGTATTCTTTGTGTATGAAGACTGACATCTGTGGTTGCTGTCTACATTTTTCAGGGTGCAGAGAAAATCATGAAATCCCCTATCTATTTTTAGAAAATGTTTTTGCTTGATAAAAATTGAAATGCCGTAAAATTATTATAAAAAAATTTAAAAAAGCAAAATGTAGAAATGGAACATTCTTGTAAATGTTGCGTTAAGGACATTTAGTATAAGAACTAGTGATGAAAACCAGAAACATGTTACAGATTAAAATCTTAACCACTATATACTATATGTATATTTGTTTATATGTATTACATACTCTGATGGTTAAAGGAGTTAATTTGGGAGAGTCAAATGTGACCTTAGTTGCAGAAACACCCGTCTATAATAATAATAATGATGCAACATATTATTATGAATACAGAAAGCAGCTAATCTCCCATGACTTCACATGAGGAGTACAGGTGGCTCCTCTGGACAGGTAGATGAAGGATGTGATGGATCACACAGTGGAGGAAGAATCACCTCTCTGTGCTGAATATGAACATTATTCTGTGTGACCTACATATTAAACCAGTATCAGCTGCTCGTCATAGGAAGCCCGTCTCCACACGGCTAACGGATCTGTGGTGACTACCTCCTCCTCCTCCTCCTCCTCCTCCTCCTCCTCACGGTGCTTGTCTGACGGGCTCTGGATGAGAAGCATGCAGCTCAACCCACCTCCACAAAATAGAAGCAGGGCAGCAGGCTGACGCTGTCTTTGGTCGGGATCCCCTTCTCTCTCGCAGACATGGCCGGGCCTCCAAATATCCAAACAGATCCAAGATGTGGTGACGAGGTGGTGGAAGAATGGCTGAGGTCTCCGGGCGTCCTGCCGGGATCAGGAGCGCTCCATGCCGCCGTGTGGAGCAGGATGCTCGGGGGACAACAGCCGGCCAGGATCCAGCACCAGACTCCCGGTACGGTGAGACCGGCACGGCCCTTTATCTGTGCTGGTGAGAAGCCCGCGGCTCGGCTGTGTGCATGTCCTCCGATGAGCTGTCAGGTAGAGAACCAGAGAGGAGAGGAGAGAGAGGAGAGGAGAGAGAGGAGAGGGATGCGCAGGCGCACTGAGGAGGAAGGTAGCTGACAGCATGGATGTGACTGCTGACGCTGACAAGAGATGATCCGACTCACTGACTGAATCAGAATCAGAGTCGTGTTTATTGCCAGGTGTAAGAGGTATACACTAGGAATTTGCTTTGGTTTTGTTGGTGCAAGTCAAACAGTATAATAACAAAAGAATAGATAAAAACGTTAGAATAAAATAAGAATTAAATAAAATGAATTTCTACCAACATACAATATACAAAATAAGCTATAAACAAAAAATAAACATGATATAAACAGATAGTGGGGCTGCACGGTGGTGCAGTGGTTAGCACTGGCGAATCACAGCTAGAGGGTTGCAGGTTCGAATCCGGCTTGGGACCCTTCTGTGTGGAGTTTGCATGTTCTCCCCATGTTAGCGTGGGTTTTCTCCGGGTACTCCGGTTTCCTCCCACAGTCCAAAGACATGCAGGTTAGGTTAATTGTGGACTCTAAATTGCCCGTAGGTGTGAATGTGAGCGTGAATGGTTGTCTGTCTATATGTGTCAGCCCTGCGATGGACTGGCGACCTGTCCAGGGTGTACCCTGCCTTCGCCCAATGTCGGCTGGGATCGGCTCCAGCCCCCCCGCGACCCCTAACGGGATAAGCGGTTGCAGATGGATGGATAAACAGATGCAAATATTGCCGGTGTGCAAACAATCAGGTATCAGAGGGAGAGACTGACTGACTGACTGACAGCAAACATGTCAGTTTACACATTTAAATTGCTCCCATGTTCTCATGGCTCTGCTCTGTCTCGACTGTAGCATCAGTGTTATTACGGGATGCTGGGTCCCCCCTCTGCGTCCTGCTCACATCCAGCAGTGAGACCAGCAGCGCCACTGTGTACACAAATAGTACAGTTTAGTCATTCACGCACAAGAGAAACACATTTTTCCATGACCACACTACTCGTGATCAATGTCAGTTTACAGTTTGATTATTTTTGTTTTGCATTATTTCAGATACATTTTTAAAATACATAAAAAAAACTATGTATCCTGGGTCAGTGTGTCTTTTTGGTCATTAGATTTTCTTTTCACAAACGGATATTAAAAATAAAAAAATGAGTGGGTTATTTGATTTTTGTTTTAGAATACAAAAATAATATTGAAATAAAAGACTTTTTTTTTATCGGGGTCAAACGGGATGAACTAAACTTAAAAAAACGGGTTGATTTTAATTTTCTATTTCTAAAAACAAATAAAATCACTAGAAGACAGAAACGAAAAATGAAAATCAACCCGTTTTTTTTAAGTGCAGTTCATCCCTTTTTGACCCCGATAAAGAAAAACGTCTTGCATTTCAAGCCAAGATTTTATAGATTTTATTTGTATTTTAAAATGAAAATCAAATAACCACTCATTTTTTGTTTTTTAATATCCGTTTGTGAAATCGAATGACCAAATGATACACTGACCGTCATGCCACATGTTGAATGAACACTGAATGATCAACTGACAGTAACTAAATCCTTAAAGTGGCAGTAGGCAGAATATTTTGGGCATCATTGGGCAAAAATTCCATAATAACCTTTCAGCATATTGTAATTCAAGTGTTCTGAGAGAAAACTAGACTTCTGCACCACAAACCTCCCACTCGCTCCTACTATAAGTGGATTATATGGCACAACATATACCACATCTAAAGCCTCGGTTATAGTGTACTTTCCGTAAGGACGGTACGGTTGTAGTTCAAAAATGCTGGATGTGCATGGACTAGGGATGTTAATAATTAACCGTTTAACCGTTAACCGACATTAAGCATTTTAACCGATTAACGCTATCGGTTAAAACGGTTAAAAGAAATGTTAATAGTTAATTAAGAAGCTGAGAAAAATTCGTTACTTGAAGGGGAAAAGCTGGTCCACCTTGAGAGAGTCTGAGCCGGTGTTACAGATACAGGAAGTTGGCTCCCGCAGCATTTATTCACCGACAAATAAACTGTACACACACTGTCTGCTACACTTACGTTCACAGCTAGAACGCCACCGACGACACAGTCGGTCAGACACTCGCTGAAGTTACGCCGCGCTGACAGGGCGTAGCCTATGTGTGTTGGCTACAGCGGGCACGGAGCCACCGGCAACGGTAGCAGCTGCTAACGTAGCACAAACACACACACTGTTTGTAGGATCAATCGCTATCGTTAATTTAATTAGTTAGTTAGGATTAAAAGTAATAAGTACTACAGTAGTGTAGTTCATGGTGGTAAAATGGAAACCTTAAATTAATGAATTATTTAATTAAATAAATATATAGAAAAAAAAGAAAGCAGCACGTAGAAAATAATAATTATTAATAAGTAAATACCCTAGAAAGGTTAATAAGATTCTATATGAGTGATCCATGGATCCCATATCCTATAGGAAAGCTGTGGGCTACCTCTTATAGCGTAGGTTATTTTTTCCAAGGGAGCACATGAATTGACCTCATTAATTCACTGAGTAATATTAGGGGGATCCTCATGATTCCACTTAGATGTGATACATCTATTGGCAGCCGTGATTGCCAGGTTAACAAAACCCCTTATCCTCTGGGAGCTTATTAAGTCAAGCTTCATAATGACGTGGGTGGGTTAATATTGGAGTTAGTTGAAAGCTCGGTGCGTCTGATACAGATGCTAAAGGGTGCCTCGGCACGTCGGTATCAGATGCCGATGGGCGGCTCGGTATTTGACGAGTTGGGAGTGAGAATGGGTTGAAATGTCATGCTCCGTGAAGTCACAGTATACATCTGTCTGATGCTCAGTAGCAGCAAACTATGGTGTAATTTCCTATCAGACATACACATCTTACACAGCCCAGCATCAGGTCTGAAAGGACAGGTTCACATCTTTTGTGTCCATCATTGAAAGAGTTATTGCTTGATGTCATTTTGTACCTCTGTCCATATTAGCAGAGAAGAGTTCCTAATGCAACTCCACTGTTTAAGAAGGGGGACAAAATCCAGTCTTTGTTCTGTGCAAAAATATATTTCTAAATTCAACACAGCAAATATTATGAGGCTTCAGGATTTTGATTTAGAAACATATCAGTTGGGTTTATTCAAAGTTAGTATTTTTAGTGCAAAATCCCCTCTTTGTGTTTCTACAGGGATTCCCTCCTGAGCTGGGGCGGAGGGATACTAACAGAAAGAGGGACTTTTGTACTTGAGATTATTGTGTATGAAAAGTGGACGTAGTCACCGTGACGTCACCCACTGGTTTGTGGACTTCGGTTTTGAAGCTTCAAGTACAACAATTTGGCCATCGCCATCCTGTTTTTTTGCAACCAGAAGAGACACGAGAGGGTGGAGCTAAGTACAACCGAACGCTGAATAAGACATTTTTAGGCGACCAATATGTTATTATTAACTTTGATGAAGTAAAAACACACTGTGAAAGGGTTAAAGTTGTAAAACAGGGACAACTCCCAGACCGGAAAACGCTGTGATAGCGACCTGTCAATCACAAGGTAGCCCCGCCCTAAAGCATCCTCTGCTTTATGGTCTATTTGACTCTAAATGGAACCATAATTTACTAAATGAACATCATGCTGTATTGAAACTAGTGATTGAGACCATAAACTCATGTTTACAATGTTTACTGAGGTAATAAATAATAAATTCTTTATTTTCTCCGTTCATCTGCGTCCGCGTACGTTGGATTGGCACGGACAGGCGAAAACCTGCTGCACGGATCCCCCCCATGAAGGGCTACGTCTTGGCTCAAAGTTCGAGACCGTTTACACCTATAGCATAGATCTTAATTTATGAGTAGAAATTGTTTAAAAGTGATAAAATGGTAATATCACACATTAGACACGTTATCCATGCAGCACAGTCAGACATAAGACATAATTGTAAACATTTTAATACCACATTGTTAATAAATACTGATAAATATGTTTATACATACCATACCAGGACATGCAAAGCAGACAATAAGGTCAGCCCAGTCACATGAAAAGGCGTATGATGCGTGCATGTGTACGCCATGTAGTCTGTACTGACTGCAGCGTAAACACATCTGCATGAATGTGCTACGCTCAGAGCTAGTGTCAGAATAAAAAGTGAGTAAGACTGCTGCTGGTGGGAGTGAGGGGGAGTTGGATGGGTCCAACAAATAGGACTCGTTTTGTAAGTTATGTTTGTGACGTGTTTTACGTACACTGGTATTGGTCGGAAGTATTTAGGTTGAAAAGCTTTAGAATCAAACAATTTCAACGGCATCTAAAGCCCAGGACACACCAGGAACGTCAGGAGCGCGTGGCGGCTGCGTTACCTGTTGTTTTTTATTTCGGCGTCCGTGTTAACAGGTTAGAGCAGCCACACTGCCCGCGTGAGACGCACGTCTTCAGCTGCGTCTCTTCTAGAGAATAGAGGTCTTGTCTATTTTTTACATGTGCACGCGCGTTTCACAGCAACAACAGACAGTGAAGGTGATCTATTGACTGTATATTAACATCATACCAGCTACAGTACAGTCAATATAAGACATATGATGGTATGAAGAGTTTTAGCTGTCAACATTTCAGTGTGTGTTGTTGTTGTGATGAGAGGAGCTGTCATCACGGAGCCTGCAGTGGTCCAGCGTGAGCTTTAACATCTCAGCTCTGACACCAACTGCCTGCCAAGGTTTCATCCCACTGCTCCATCCTGGCTGCTGGCCTGGTAAACGGACACCACATGCACACTAAGTCAGTGTGTGTGTGTGTGTGTGTGTGAGTGTGTGTGTGAATAGGACTCTTGTTACTGCTGCTGGAACAGACACAGATAGGGGCAATGCTGCCTTCATGGTACACTCTAAGCTCCGACATCTGAAAACTCTAAGTCAAAAGACATCCTGTTGCTTATTAAAGTTCTTTAGGTCAGATACACTAAAGCAGTAAATACTGTCTGTTATGAACAAATAATGTTAGTTACATAAACATTAAAGCATTTCCTTCCACATGTTGCGGAATTGACATTTTTGCTAATATTGCAGATAAATGGCAGCTAGCGAGGTCTGCTACGTTAGCTTTGACTCTTAGCGTCTAATATACATAAATTCAGCAGTAATATTAAGATATATTTTAAACAATAAATACTTGAGAAGAAAAGGTGATCTTCAGCTTGTTTTTCTTGATTTAGTCGGGTCACCTATGTGGGCGGCCCAACCTGTCCTCCATGTGCTCACCTGCTAACTTCTGTTTCCATGGAAACTAGATTTGTTTGGCTTTGAATAAAACTTTTACTGTGGTATTTGTTCAGTGTCGCAGGAAGGACTCCGAAGTGTGGGACAGGTGCATTTAGATGTAAAAATCATATAAATGATTTGTAAACAAAAATAATTTGAATGTGGTGTAAAGTAATATGTAATTACGGAGTATTAGGGCCACATTGAGGGAAAAAATTATTCTGACATGAGAATAAAGTCATAATATTACGAGAAAAAAAGTCGAAGTATTATGAGAATAAAGTCATAATATTATAAAGTAGTAATGTTACGTGTTATTTTAGAGGTGAATTGTGTGAAAATGAGGAATGTGGAGCATCTTGTGAAGTTATACTTTAATTTAAGTTTCACTAATAACCAAATACTTCATCTTTTGGCTCATCAGCACCACATTATCATCAGTACCAGGACCTGGAAAAGATTGAGCAAGAAACTGAGTTAATTCTGAAGAAAGAACCACATGGACCTGATGGAGAAACTGACTCTTTAGAGGAGGAAATTACTTTTTTTTATCGTAAAGTTATGACTTTTTTCTCGTAATATTACGACTTTTTTTCTCGTAAAGTTATGACTTTATTCTCGAAATCTCAGATTCCCCCCTCAATGTGGCCCTAATACGCCATCATAGTAAATGAAACAATTCTATTAGAAAAAATGTCACATTATAATTGAATTAGCTCATTTCATCTCAACATTGAGACCACAGTTGACCACACACATGAATATAAGTGGTGTTTGGACCTTTAAAATGCTTCATGAATTTGATTAAATCACATTATTTAGTAATTATGTCAAGATGGGTAATAACACTGTGTGTATATATTCATCACCTCTTATATTTTAACATCTTTTCTATGTTTCTGTGCTTGTAATGTGTAACCAGTGGGCCTAACACGGATGAATTTGTTCTGTTTGGTGACGTCTCAGTTTTACCTGACTTTACTCAGTACTGTGAAAGCAGCATTCACCTCAGCCCGCCACAGACTGACCTGAGCCGCGCATGCGCCTTAGCAGCGAAGCCCCCGTGAACGCACCACCGAGGATCCGGTGATTACAGCAACACCGGAGAGGATGATGCTGCGGAGAAGTGTGAAGAGATAAGCCGGAAGCTACCGGAGCCGGTGTGACCGGATGAGCTGCAGTTACCGGACAGTGGAGCTGCTGGAGCCGTGAAGCCGTGAACCGGAGCCTTGTGTCGCTGCTGTTCAGCCGGCTGAGACTCCAGAGAGGCTGGACGAACTCCTGGACGAACTCCTGGACGAACTCCCGGAGCTGTCCCAGGTAGGAGCTTCCACCCCCCCGTGTAGCCGCCGGTCTGCAGCCTGGTCCGGCTCACCAGCAGGAAGAGCAGCCGCTGTAGTGAACCACTGTCTGCCTCCCAGTGAGGACACACTGACACCTTATTGATGAGCCTGAGCTCAGTTAGTTTAGTTCCTCCAAGTTTATCTATGGGGGGTTGATCTCTGGTTACCCAGCAGGAGGAGCGAACCCAACACCTCCTCTACAGAGTACAGTAGACGTGTTCAATTAGATAGAGTGAATGCTGCTCCTATGGTTACAGTTGGATTATTATCTATATGGATTTAAAAGGTGTGTTTCCTTGTCCATGAACAGTAGCCTACTGTTGTATAATGTCCTCTGTGTCTCTGGATGTCCTGATGACTGATACCAGGGACTAAAAGTCTGGATATGTCAGCCTCTGCTGCCTTGCATTTGTTTTTTTATTTGTCAATCACAAGTCACCCAATTTGATAAGATAAGATAGAACTTTATTAATACCGAAGTAAATTCTTGTGCCAGAGATTGCTCAAAATTACAACAATTCATTCATTCAATCAATCAATCAAACTTTATTTATATAGCACCTTTCAAACAAGTCAAATGCAATTCAAAGTGCTGGACAGATGATTGACAAAAATATAGAGTGTTAAAAATGGATTTAGAGACTAATGCACCAAAACAACCAATATAAAAGTTCATTAAATAAGAAAGCAATAAGAGATGGATATGTAAGATAATAAAAGATAAATAAAATACAAGGAAATAAAAACAATAAAAATAGATACAAATGATGAAACTACACGAAATAAGCAGGTTGTATTCAAATAATGACATTTTAATCAAATAAAAGGGATAATAATGATAAGCAATAAAATGTCGATTAAACAAAATAGAGTAAAATAAACCATATAATGATGATAAATAAAATAAGTATAAACTATAAATAGAACCATAAAATTATAAAACACTACATAAAAGCCAGACTAAATAGACGGGTTTTTAGTTTACGTTTAAAGCAGCATCACCAGATATTTCTGTTTGGAACAACTAAAAGAGAAGAGCCGGAGGATCTGAGGGCAACTTCCTGGTTCATAAACCAAAAGCATTTCTGCAACATAGTCTGAGGCCATGTAGTGCCTTATAAACTAATAAAAGAATTTTAAAATCAATATGAAAACTAACAGGTAATTCAAGTGTATGAAATAAAAAACACTATTTATAGCACCAGTGCCTAATAGAATAACAATAAAATAAGATAAATTTAGTAAAATGAGTAAATAATATATAATGCTGCTGTTGTGAATGTGAGGGGACTATGGAACGTGAGATTGGCCGGAGAATCGGAGCAGCGGGGGGGCGGTATTGCATTAGGTTTAACGCACCGTTGTGACGAAAAGAGAGCTGAGCCGGAAGGCAAAGCTCTCGATCTACCAGTCAGTCTTCGTTCCTACTCTCACCTAAAGTCATGAGGGCTGGGTCATGACCCAAAGAACTAGATCGCGGGTACAAGCGGCCGAAATGAGTTTCCTCAGGAGGGTGGCTGGCATCTCCCTTAGAGATAGGGTGAGAAGCTCAGTTATCCGTGAGGGACTCGGAGTAGAGCTGCTGCTCCTTTGCGTTGAAAGGAGCCAGCTGAGGTGGTTCGGGTATCTAGTAAGGATGCCCCCCCCCGGGCGCCTCCCTAGGGAGGTGTTACAGGCACGACCAGCTGGGAGGAGGCCACGGGGAAGACCCAGGACTAGGTGGAGAGATTATATCTCTACACTGGCCTGGGAACGCCTCGGGATCCCCCAGTCAGAGCTGGTTAATGTGGCCCGGGAAAGGGAAGTTTGGGGTCCCCTGCTGGAGCTGTTGGCCCTGAGACCAGACCCTGGATAAGAGGTTGAAGATGAGTGAGTGAGAGAGCGAGTGAGCTGCTGTTGAATGTGTAGGTTTATATAATATTATATAATGCTGCTGTTGAACGTTGTTACACTCCACCCTTGTGCAGCCGTATTGGGGCGAACAACAATCTAACACTGACCCAAACCAAACACAGAAGACACCTTTAAAACTGTCAAATCCATAGGAGATGAAAAAAGATGGCGGCAGCCGGCAGGTCAGGTGCGACAGGAGCTCTCCTAGCGCTTTTAACATTTGGATTTATTTTAAACTTCTTAGACATAGGTCCTTTTTTAAATGCAAAGGAAGCTCCTTGTAACCTCACTGTGCATCGAGACACTATTAAGCATTTTGGCTACGGCAAATGTACTTTGATGCAAGCATTTGTTTTCACTGCCGGCCAACACTAACACAAGCGCAATAGTGTAGTCCGCAGCAAACAACAAAATAACAATCTCATCATCATTACACTTTACCTGCTGCTATCTGGAGATATACACCAGTGCCCAGGCCCGAACACTGGAAATACCCTCAATAAAGACGAGAAACGCAGTATTCCTGTCTCTCAGGTACGTAGTTATCACAGTGAAAGCACGGTGATTGAATTCATACACCAACCTAATTTGCTGCCTCACGTCTGTTGTCCGGGGACTGAGGACGGGCTGGTGGAGGTGCGCCGGCTGGGAGGTGGATCTGTCGGAGCAGGGGAGCGGAGACCTGGGGTGCTGGGGGCTGTTGGCGTGGGCGACAGGAGTGTTGGAGACTGGGATCGACCACCTGTGGGCGCGCAAGGTGAAGGGGAAGCCGCGGTAGCCATGGGAAAAGTGTCTGCTTTCCCGCAACACGTCTCTAACCTGACTGACTCCTGCTGTCCAGCAGACCCGGAGGTCGGGTGTTGTGTTCAAAGTCATCGTGTCAGTAGGAAAAACCTCCATGCGCACAAAACCAGTATTAACCCTGTTTTAAAAAAACACCGCAAACTAAACTTCTTCAGAACTGTTAATCAATCTCTAGTGATCTGGGATCAGCAACATAAACCCAAGGGTGTTTTTGGAGGACATATTAACATTCGTAGCCTCACCCCTAAAGCTGATCAAGTCCATCATCTTCTTTACAACTCTAATTTAGATTTTTTATGCCTGTCAGAGACATGGGTACACAGCAACTCTCCATCAGCTGCATTGCATGTGCCAGGCTACAAAATCTTTAGACAAGATCGATCTAATGGCAGAGGGGGTGGGGTCATGATTTATATCAGAGATCATTTTAAATATCAACAAATATGCTGGCCTTTTAATCATGACTTAGAATGTCTTGGACTGAATGTAATGCTCTCTCCTGAAATGTCCTTCATGCTCATTGTTGTATATCGTCCACCTTCTTCTAATAATGATTTCTACACCACATTTAAAAAACTGCTTCAAGCATGTGATTTCAGAAAAGAAGTAATACTATTTGGGGATCTCAATTGTAACTGGTTTGACAAGACAAATAGGAAAGCCCTTAAACAGATAATGGATAGTTTAGATTTTATGCAAATCACAGAAGGACCAACCAGAATAACTACGTCTTCCCAGACACAGATAGACTTAATATTCAGCAATAAGCCCGGGAGAGTTGTTAAAACATTTAATTTCATTACTGGTCTATCTGACCATAATTTAATATTAATGTCCAGAAAACTCACAAAGAAGCATTTCCATCATTCTCACAAACCTATGGAACAACTTAGAATCCCGAAGAGAGAATTTGTAAATTTTGAAAGAGCAGTGCAACAGACCAATTGGGTAGATATACTAACTAGGAACAATGTTGAAGCAGACTGTAGATTGTTTGCAACCAAGTTAGGCAATTTAGTCAAGGAGTTCACCAGAAAAGTCAAAAACAGGGGAAAAAATAAAAACAACACACTTCCCTGGCTCAATAATGATATATTTAACTTGATGAAAGAAAGAGATCTCTCACTGAAAAGAGCTCTGAAAACTAAATCAATTATTGATAGGCATAGGTTCACTTCGTTACGCAACAAAGTTACGAAAGCCATTAGAAATGCCAAAGCCAACTTTTTTATAACAATTATTAATGAGGCTAAAGGTAACACTAAACTGATTTGGGAACAAATTAAGAACTTAATGGGAATCAACCACAGTTAGAGCTGAAAATAAATGACAAGCTAATACAAGATCCAGCACAAATTGCCTCAGCCTTTAATAATTTTTTTATTGACTCTGTGGCTGAGATTGCACAAACTTTTCCTTTGGTAACAGAAAACATTATTAAAACTGATAATAGTAAGACCTCTTTTTGTATTCAACCCATCTCTGAACTAAAAACTAAGGCAATAATTAATTCTCTTAAAACATCAACGGCCAAGGATATATACAGGATGAATTCAGCAATACTCAAATCTCTGAAAGACCATCTAGCTTGTCCTATTTCACAAATCATAAATTTATCAATATTGCAGGGAGCATTTCCAAGTGCCTGGAAGACTGCAATCGTATCTCCTATTTTTAAATCAGATGACCCCCAGAACATCACTAACTACCGCCCAATTAGCATTTTACCTGTAGTACCCAAGGTTGCTGAAAAGTGGATATCAGAGCAGCTTGTCTCTTTCTTGAATACTAGTCAATTTAATCTTCATCCCATGCAGTTTGGCTTTAGGGCCAACTACTCCACTGAAACAGCCAACTGCCTTTTCTTAGAAAAGGTCCGAGCAATGGTCGACAAAGGAGGTATTGTTGGTGCAGTGTTCTTAGACCTGCGCAAAGCCTTCGACACAGTCAACCATAAGGTCCTTCTGACCAAACTGTCCACTTTCAACTTCTCCCCATTAGCACTTAGCTGGTTTGAATCTTACCTGACTGGTAGATGTCAACATGTTATTGTTAACAACCAACTTTGTCCAGCTCTTGAGTTGTACACTGGAGTACCACAAGGGTCAATACTCGGTCCACTACTGTTTTCTTTATATATCAATGACCTGCCATCTGTCTGTCCCAATGTGGTAACCCAGCTATATGCGGATGACACTGTGTGATATATGTGCATGCCAGGACAAAGCAGTTGGCAGCTGCTAAACTCACTTCAGCGTTAGAGCAGATCTCTAAATGGCTAAACTGCCCCTGCCTCCAACTTAATCCAAAAAAAACTGTAGGAATGTTCTTTGCTAAACGGCAATGTAACATCGTGCCGAATATAACAATCTCAGGTGATAATATTGATATTGTGTCAGAGGTCAAATATCTGGGAATCATTATTGACTCCAATCTAACCTTTAAAACACATAAAAAAAAGTAAGTCAAAGAGTTAAGTTTAGTTTAGCGAATTTTAAATATATAAGAAACACAATGACTTTTAATGCCACCAAATTATATGTGAATGCCATGATCATGTCGCATCTAACATACTGCCTCACAAGCTGGGGACAAACCAATGGCTCAACACTGAAGCCATTGGAAACCCTGTACAAGCAAACCCTTAAAGTATTGGACCAGAAACCGAACAGCTCACATCATTGTACCATCCTATGCAAACACAAACTTCGGAGCTGGGAAGATGCAATAAAATACAGGAACATCTGTCTGGTCTTTAAAATCCTGCATAATTTAGCTCATCCACCACTTAATTCATTCATAAACCAACACAATAATACTGGTCAGATCACTAGAAGCACCACACGTGGTGACTTATCGGTCCCATTCAGGAAAAGTACATTTGGTCAGTTATCATTCTCTGTTAGAGCACTATAAAATTCGAACTCACTTCCCACCCATATTAAAGATATACATACATACTCCACTTTTACATCCAAGTTAAAAACATGGTTTGCCGACAATTATACCTGTATACACTAACATATGGCTGTGTGTTATTTGCGTCATGATCATGGATGCTGCCTGTCTATACGTGCTGTCTGTCTGCATCCCTGAATGTGATTGTACTGATGTTTTATTGTATGTTTCGATTATATGTGCTGTCTCTGCATGATTGTACTGATGTTTTACTGTTCTCTTTTATCTTTATTGATCTATCTTGTTTCTTCTCTGTCTTAGCTCTTTCCTTTTAATCAATGTGCTGTAATGTATTGTTCTTTTTAGGGTGCCTATTGTCATCGGGCCGGGGACTACAGCTGGATATTAGCCATGTTGGCTAAAGCTGCCCTTTTTACTGTTATTGCTACAGTCAATTAATTGGGATTGTCCACAATTTAATAAACTAAACTAAACTATTAACAAGAAAATATGAAAAAGACAATATAATAAGTCATAAACTGAGAGGCAGCAGAACCAGCAATCCCCACACCAGAAGCCTCTCCCTTTTGCTGCTAGCACTTTAAGCACCTCCTTCCCAACCTCGTTGAGCAAATGCAGCACACCTGGGCACCTCGTTGAGGAGTGCAGCACACCTGGGCAGAGCTACTGAAAGGGAAATGGGACAGCAGCACAGAAAACACATACAGCCGTAACACCCCCACCCTTAAAACAATGAATAAATAGTTTGTCACATTGCCACTCAATCACACTCGCAAGTACAGAAGCATTTAAAGTTTAGCACGGCACCAATATAACACAAAGAGTTCACCGTGACAAATTACCACCATACTATTTATTTATTGAAATGAAGTGTACTTTGGACTTAAAATCAGTAAAACGAATGTTACTTAAGGCTGTATTTTAAATGTAAAACACACCTAAATACACAGTAGATTAATCCAAAGTGCACAGTCTGGAACATAATGTTAGCGGCCAGCACTACACACAAGAAACCTCTTCAAGTGTCAATATGAAGCAAATGATGTGCAATTAAGTCACACAACAGATTGGGACTACTGCTGACAAAAAGGTGTCAATTTGGGTCAAATGTGGAACAAACAAGATTTTATCACACACACGAAAGGGCCAGCTAAGGTGCTGCCATAGAGTTTAAGAATGAGCAGCAAACACAAGTAGCCAAATCAGTGGGTGCCCGTCCCACAAGGTACAAAATGGCTACCACCATGAGGTGAAAACAAAACCACAATACCAAACAAAGTTACTGCGTTTACAACACAAAAACAACAACACAGGTGACCAACACAAAAGTGGAGTGCAACAGCCACAAACCAAACGGATCAGGATCCAACAAAAGTGAACTGCCACTACCACAACACGAAATGGACACCATGTGGTCATCCAACCACATACACAAGTTACTGTGATGGATGTAAGAAACCAGCAACACGAACTGACCTGATGAACTGGGCGTACTCACACCCACCACTCTAAGATCCAATGATCTGTGGAGTGAGCACATCACAAACAGGTCACAACACAACTCATTTGCTACAATTAAATACACAACAGCAGTAACACACAAGTGACCACACCAAAAAGTGGACTGCAACAACCTCAACACAAAATGGTGACACTGTAGTCAACCACTACACACAAATGTTGCCAACTTACACCTAAGCAGCAACTCACAAGTGACCCAACAAATGTGGAGTGCAGTTACCACAAACCAAAAGGTCACAAACCACAAGTTACTGCCCGCAGGTATTTATTACAGCTACACAAAATAAAATGGCTTAAAAGTAGAGTCACAAACAAATAGCTGTGCAAAGTGCAAACTGGGGAAACTGTAGAGACACCCCAACCCGCCTACAGAGATGGCTAATTAACCTAGCTAGTCTTCAGTGGCTTGCCAAGTTCGAGGCAACTTTAAACGCTGAACTCAGTGCTTCACCGAAGACCAAAGATGTAGCCAACTGTAATACACTGAAACGTACCCCCACTCAGGATTACCACCAAAAATAAGAAACGCAAAATAACAAAGTGGCAGGCTCTTTATACCTGCCCAGTGACTATCTAGTCAGGGTGCTCTAAACCAAAATTCAAAGCTGGTCAAACAGTTTTCCAGTCAAAAGCACAACTAAACAAGCAGCAATAACCACAAATGATCTAAACTCTACACTCAAAGACCACAAAATACAGACAAAAATTGACATTTACTTTACCTCATGTATATTCTAATCCCGGACGAGCCCCCATTTGTTACACCCAACCCTTGGGCAGCCCTGTTGGGGCGAACAACACTCTAACACTGACCAAATCACAGAAGACACCTTTAAATCTCTCAAATCCATAGGATTTATTAACAAAAAATATGAAAAAGACAATATATAAAGTCATAAACTGAGAGGCAGCAGAACCAGCAATCCCCACACCAGAAGCCTCTCCCTTCTGCTGCTGCTGGCACAGGAGCTTTAAAGCACTTCCTTCCCAACCTCGTTGAGCAAATGCAGCACACCTGGGCACCTCGTTGAGGAGTGCAGCACACCTGGGCAGAGCTACTGGAGAGGGAAAAGGGACAGCAGCACAGAAAACACATACAGCCGTAACAAATGTGTAGGTCTATATAATAATATATAATGCTGCTGTTGAATGTGTAGGTCTATATAATAATATATAATGCTGCTGTTGAATGTGTAGGTCTATATAATAATATATAATGCTGATGTTGTGAATGTGTAGGTTTATATAATAATATATAATGCTGCTGTTGAATGTGTAGGTTTATATAATAATATATAATGCTGCTGTCTGCAGGTTTCACCTCAGAGATGGCTTCACAAACACACACAGTCTTGTAGCAGTCGGGTTTGCCCATATGGGCTACGATAGATGTTAAAAACCTGCAACAGTGTTGGACCAGAACAACAGATTGACACGGGTCGGCTTGCTCTCGGTGATCTGCTGTGGTTGGTGCTGTGTTAATGAAGGCTGGCAGACTGCTGCTCAGCTTGATAAAGGTCATTAGAGGTCAAGCTGGGTGTGCACGCTGTGCTTGTGTGTGTGTGTGTGTGCGGGGGGGGGTATCCTATCCACAGGTCCTTCTGATGTCTGACCTCATCTCAGATTAGCTGCAGACCATAAAGAGTCTTTACAGGGTCCTGCATGGTATTAAATGTGGATGTCATGACCCAATAGTTTGTTTCCTGCTATCTCTACCTGTAAATGATGAATTCTGCTTTATTACAGCCTTGGTGGTATTTTCACACTTTTGTCTATATTTTCTACCAAACAAACCTCCAGGTTAGTCCGACTTGCATGGACAAGGAAACAAAGGTTAACGGTAACATTATTACCTAAACTGTCTGTTGTAAACATCCATCACAAGACTGTTACAACCAGTGTCTGAAATTAGCACCCGCCATCCGCCAAATGCAGGTAAATTGTTGGCAGTGGCGGGTGAAATCATCAGGACATCCGCCACTTTGGCAGGCAGGGAAAACACTAGTGATGGGAATAGGCATCTCATGCCTCCATGACCATCGATTGCTCTTATTGATGCTTTCCCACAGTTACGCTGCACAATGACGCATACGCACGCTGTGTCATGTGTCAGTTTGTTTTGGACCGTAGACACGGCGGAGGGAAAAAAAAGTGCTCAAAAGCATGGTGCTACTAAACCTGATGCGACGCATCCTATTTCTCCCTGATAATGTTACACTGTGAACAACAAACCTGTGCTGAAATCAGCAGGATGAGTGTTCATAAAGTTAGCTGTTAGCAGCCATTCGCAGCACAGTCCTGACTGGATAAATAATGGAGCTACTAACGTTAACGGAGGTGCCATTCAGTTATTATTATGAGACGTTCTGCTCAGTAAAATGACTACTGGTTGAAGGTAAATTACAACGTCATCATGATGTGTTCAAATGTAATCCCATAAAATTAAGTTTTTGGTGAGAAACTTGAATAAATCCAGTTGTTAGGAGATGTTTTCACAGTAATATAAAATAGATATTAGAGAGAGAATTATGACCTGTTTAACTTTATAACAACTTACATTTTTTTTTAATCAAAGCAAATATTAAAATAATCATAATCATTTGAATTATGTGTTTTTATGCATACAACCACTATAGATGACAATAACAAAGTACAGTATAGTACTGTGTATACAGTACCCTCCCTGCCCCCAAAAACAAGACTCCCCTAGAAGCTACGGTGTAATTCCAACACTGTAATTTACCGTGTATATAATGTTTATTATGTAAAATATATCAAACATTGAATGACTTCAGATCTAGAATGTTATTCCTTCATTTAGTGCAGAGATTTTAAAAGTGCCAGATAAAAAAAAATACTGTCCTCACATGAGAAATGAAAGCATCTGTTTGTTCACATGTGTAAAACAACCTATATTTCTGTTGACCTGACAAGGACCTCTAGTGGTCATGTCAATTATGACTCTAGTCCGTCAGAAGCAAAGGTGGAAGTGGTGTGATGTTTTTTACAGAGACCACAAAACTTTGTAGGGATGACTAGTGTGCACGGATGGATCAATGAACTATGCCACACATCGTTTTCTACCAACAGACGATGTTAATCTCTTTCAACCATGACCATCTCTCCCCAACCTTAACCAAGTAGATTGTGGTCCTAAAGATGAACTCTGATTTTATTTAGTTCTTTAGTGTCTCCCCAGGGAGACATAAATGTCCTCAAGTGATGTCACTTGGCACGCAGAATACACGGTATGTAGATTGATGCACACAATGCAGAGTTCCACCTGGAAACTTTAAGTCAGGACTAAGATACTAATACATCATGCTGTATGCACGACGTTATTGGTATTCACTGTAGGATGCAGGTAAGAGCAGCTGGTTTGATACGTTTTCAGTGAGTTTTCTGTCTGTTCTCTCTCTGCAGTTCATGCCGATAAGGAGAGGAAGTCGACATGCCTCCAAAACCATTCAGTAGGAAGGAGCGAAGGAAACTGTACACCTCCCTGGCAGGAGAGGTGAGATATGTTCCGTACAGACAGACACCTTCATCATTTAGTGATTGTCATCCTGAACTAGCGTAACACTACGTAGCACCAAGTCCACCAGGTCATCAAGCCATGACCATGACATCAGCATTATTTCTGTATTTTTGCAGTTATTTACTATACAGTTAGTTTTTTTATTATATATATATATACATATATATATATCTTATTAAAGCTTTCACATTTTATTTAACACAATACAGATAAACATGAATAACAAACATCACGTAACTCTTTACAGGAGACAAAGCAAATAAAATTTATTAAAATAAATAAATCATATTTAAAAAAAAAAAAGAAAAAAAAGAAATGAATAAAATAAAATACGCCAAAAGGTGCCCACAGATAAAAAATATTAGAATACCAGATTTTCCAGGTAAAACATTCTGAGTAAGTAACACAAGCAGGGTCAATCCCCGTCATCCAAACTTAGATATACAATATATCATAATATATGTGTCCCACCTATCAGTACTCTACCAATTCCAGTAAACCAGCCCTGAGAGGATGGGCTCTCTGGTGTCCTCCACCCCCCCATTAAAACTCATCTACCCACCATGATGCAGCTCATAGTGCTCTACAGTGGAGGTTGTAGAGGATCAGCCAGTACGTACAGCCTCGGTCTGAAGTCAGACTGGTCCTCAGAAATGTCTGTAATACGTCCGTGTACCCGCTTCCACATGTCTTGGATCAGCAGACTCCCCACAGGCTCTGAGCCTCCAGCACTCAGCTGAGAACATTTAGAACAGCTATAGTATTCTGTCACCATCTAGCGGAGAGAGAACTGAATCACACATCTCTGAGAGGCAGTGAGCCACTGACTAACATTCAGTTACTTTACCATACTTAGAGGCTTTGAAAAGTGTGGCCCGGGCGCAACAGCCAATGGCAAGGCCGCTACTTAAGATACCGGTTCAATTTAACTATGAAGTGGATTTTACTAGAGGCCGACAACGCCACCTGGGAAATAACTTAGAGCCTAGGACTCTGAAAGATTCAGGTTCTTTTCAAACCAGGGGAGCAGAGTTAAAAACCAGACAGAAGTCTAAAGTCAAATTAAAACCAGATTTACTACAATTTAAATAGCATGGATGCTACTAAATAAATGCTTAATTTAAAGGATAAAAGGAATAAAAATGCTGCTAGCAGCAAGGTCAGAACCCTATAAAAAGTCCAGTCAATTAGTCCAGTCAAGTTCAGCAGTCTAGTCCAATCCAGCTCTTTAATCCAGTCCAATCCAGCGGCTCCTCCCGTGTCCGTGTCTTGGTTTTCTCCCGTACTCCTACCATGCCGTCTACCCGTCTCGGCCTTCTCGCCAGCCCCGTCCGAATCTGTGGAACGACATAGACGCCAGGACCAGTAGTGTGTTCCCCACTGCTAGGCAACTCCAGCTACGAGCTTTCCTGCCCTGTCTCAGTGTGCCCGCCACTCAAATGTACCACAGGGTACTTAGGATTTTCCTGGGCGGCAGGAGACCAACTGCCGACCCAGGTCTGGGTGAAACTGCCTCTCCGTCTGTGTCGCTTCGCCACACCTGTCGCTCATCCTGTGATCAGTGTCCCTGATTGGAGGTGTGGCTGTCCATGGGTCATAGCTCAGTTCATGACATCTCAAATAAAAACACACTTCAATCCACGTATTAAAAACAACCCAAACTCTTAAAAGGTAGGTGAACCTACAACACAACATCTCAGGTAACAAACATGCAGGGATAAAACATGCACAAATAGAATACAAACAAACCAAATCCCCATAAAGCATGCAGCATGCACAAGACATTCTTGACCCTGTCACAAAAGTGTTTTCATGGACCGTTTATTACAGACTCAATTCAAACAACTTTGTTAATCCCTCTTGGGGCAGTTGGTTTGGAGCAGCTTGTACATAAAAACATAAAAACATAGATAAAACACAGTGACACACAACAGCAATATATGTAAGCTAATTATATAAAACAGGACCTAAAACGATTAGTGATGTAAATTAAACTAACTAATAAATAAACAGACTGAATAAGATCAATAGAAGGATCAGTCTAATAAGGGATGAAAGGATCTGTGATGGTAAAAAGATAAAAGTCCATAAGAAATACAAAATCTAAGGAGCATTCAGTAATCTGTTTGCAGAGACGATCTAGAATAGCGGTTAGTTTTACAAACCGGTGAACCGTAACAACGTCCTGACGGCAACAGAGAAAGTTCACTTGAAGATGCTAAAATCCATCCAGCCTTACGGAGGATCAGCTGGTTACAAAAGGGAATTCAGATCTCTCTGTTTCACACCAATAATCTCAGAAGAGATTTTAACAATACTGTTGAGACTGTTTCTGTCTTTAACTGAGAGGCTGTGAAACCAACAGATAAGAGAAAAACAAAGAAGCCTCTCAATGAAAGACTGATAAAAACAACGGAGGATTACGGGACTGACTGAGAAGGAGATAAGAGATGAATTACAGTCACAGTGAAGTGGAGGTGCTTCCTTTAAATAGGTCTACATGGAGAAGGACTCGCTTTAGACTCTATTTACGGCAGAGTTTGGTGACTAAGACATAATCAAATGGAGTAAACCACAACAATCAGAGCACAGTAGTGAATTTGTACGCTTTAAATAAATGGTTAAAGTTATTTGTTTGTGTGCATTGCCTCCTAATGTTCCTACCTACAGTCAACCTATATGTGAGATGTCCTGAGCTGAACCTATGTATCCGTATCGGGGCTGATTTCGATGTATATGTCCTGTGTTTTGTCCACCTCAGCCTGCCAGTGTAGCAAAGCTGCTCTCCTTTATGACAGCCAGCCCGGCGACACAGAGCAGCATCTCACTGCACATATGTGTGTGTGTGTTTGTGTGTGTGTGTGTGTGTGTTTGTGTGTGAAAATGAGCGTTCACGTGTGAAAAGCTGACTCTGAGCTCTGATGGACTGGCAAACTACTCAGATTTATTAAGCCTTGATTCTAACAGATTTGTTATTGAATGTATTCTTGCTCCTCTTTTTTTCTTACTAGCAAAGCTCAGTGTGCACATCATGCAGGTGCTGGAGCGGCTTCTCATTGTTAGCCGGCGCTGACCGTCGCTTTCACGGGTTAAATAACAAATGTCGCCAAAAGCAGGAATTAGCAAGATAGCTAGCTGTTTGTTTAGCTGTTTGGCTGGTTCTGCCAGGCTTTGGTGCTGCACTGATCGGGTTTATACCAGGGGTCAGCAACCTTTACTATCAAAAGAGCCATTTTAGAAAAAAAAAAAAGGAAAAATCTGTCTGGAGCCGCAAAACATTTGAGCATTGTGATGAAGGTAACACAGTTTATAGTCTAAGTATATAGTATATAAGTCTAATGCAGTGAGTATTAGGGCCACATTGAGGGAAAAAACATCTAAGATTTACAGAATAAAGTCAGAATATTACGAGAATAAAGTCATAACTTTACGAGAAAAAAGTCGTAATATTACGAGAAAAAAGTCACAACTTTACAAGATAAATTCATAACTGTACGAGAATAAAATCATAAATTTACGAGAAAATTGTCATAATATTTTGAGAATAAAGTGATAACTTTACGAGAAAAATGTCGTAATATTACGAGAAGACAGTCATAACTTTCCGAGAAAAAAAAGAAAATAATACATAAAATAACTACTTTTTAATATTATGACTTTATTCTCATAATATTATGACTTTGATCTCGAAATTTCAGTTTTATTTATTTTTCCTTAATGTGACCCTAATACTCAGTCATACCTTTAGTCCTACAACAATGATAAATAAAAAAACAAGGAGCCACTGGAGAGGAGCTAAAGAGCCGCAGTTTGCTGACCCCTGGTCTATACGGTCCCTCCGCCTGGTGACAAGCTACCTAGCGTTCGTTCTCTTCCCGTCGAGCTGTGACCACACACATTACAGCCCCACTGACGGGGGTTCTGTCGTCACCATAACAACTAACAACAATCGGCATTTTTCTTTTATACGAGTCAAATTAGCACAGCTAACAGTTCAGTGACCCGTCTACTCCTAGTTTAGTTCTAGTGAGTTTTGGGGCATACCACATTAGAAGACAATACTAAATGATATTTATCATCCTTGCGGTTTGTCACATTATGTGCATGCATTATATTCCTAGTTTCAGACCTCTGTGTCTGCTTTTACTGGTTTACTTTCTTTCTTTTGGTCGTTAAAGTGGCCATACGTTAATTTCTATGGTGCAATTAAAAATGATTTAGTTAGTTTTTCTGCAGGATTTCTGTACAGTTTAACGCTGATTCAGGAAAGTCTGGTAAGGCAGTAGACAAACAAGTGTCCCTCGAACAGCAGCAGCAGCATTAATATGTTTATTGAATTGTTGGAGTAACTCCAGATGATGAAGGTAGAAGCTGTGACAGCTGCTCAGAGGGTAAAAACTCCTGTAGCATCATACAGGCCAATAACAGGGACGTGATGGAGGAAGCAGGGATTCTTCATCCTGGCCTGCGTTCAGACTGGAGCAGTACACCAAGCTGTACTTGTACCATTAAGAAGGGTGCAGCACATTTATTATTCAGTGTAATTAATTGCGGCTAGTTGCATCATGGGGGTGGGGGGGGCGGGGTGTTGGTGCTGATGTGGGTGTTTACCATGGAGCATGGAGGCTCTAATGAAAAGCTTAGTCTTCTCCTTTTCTATCTGAAGAGAAACATACAATATGTCTTGTCCGGAATAATGGAAACACTTGGAAAACTACAGCATCAGTGGGAGAGATTAGCGAGCGATGAGCATCAGCGGTCATCATCATCATTCAGTTTGTGTCATTTGTAAACTGATTCGAAGCTTCTGTTGGAATCATACGAGCAGCTGTGAGGGCAAGGGAGAATAACTGCGTTGTCCATTGTGTGTCATTTATTATCACAGACAGTTGTGGTTATTTACAGATATGATCTCACAGAAACTTCCACGACCAGTGTGTGTGTGTGTGTTGTCATGTTGATTGTATTGAATGAGTCAGTTGTTGTTCAGGGAGTCACCACTGGAGGGCTCAGCCTGCTCACTCAGTAGAAGCTTCTACACATACAGACTCTGTTTTGCTGCACATTGTCTCTGGTATCAACCCGCACTAGGACTGATACTAAATACTAAATTACACTATGATAGGTGTAGTAAACTGCTATACATTATGGTGTACTATACATCTGATGTGTGCTCTTATGTCTTAGGCCCAGGGTCTGAAACTCTGGCAGGTAACTGACCATTTCTACCGGCCGTTCAATTTATTTGTCTGCCAGTCCTGAAATCTATGTAGAACGCTTTAGAATTGTAAACACTGAATCCGTGGTACCAGACACTAGAAATATGGAATATATAATGTAACCTTAAAGGTCCCATATCGTGCTCATTTGAGGTTCATACTTTTATTTTGTGTTTCTAATAGAACATGTTTACATGCTGTAATGTTCAAAAACCACATTATTTTCCTCGTACTGACTGCCTGAATATACCTGTATTCACCCTCTGTCTGAAACGCTCCGTTTTACTGCATTTTAATGGAATTGCAACGGAATTGCGTTACTAGGCAACAGTTTGGGTCCATGTTTACTTCCTGTCAGCTGATGTTATTCACATACACTGCAACAGGATATAAACTGGGACACATTTAGAATGTTTACGTTTAAAACTGTGAAATGGTCTAAATATTGTATATTTGTGACATCACAAATGGACATAAATCCTAACGGCTTGTTTCAAACGCACAATTTCTGAATACGGGCTGTGTGTATTTTTCCGTATATTGAGCGTTTTGATACTTTAAATGTATTTATATATTACCTAAAAGTGCTTTAAAATATAAAAGACATGAAAATCTCACTGTTTACAATATGGCACCTTTAATATAAGGAAATCCTATCTGCCATGGTGGTAGATAGGTTGACGCGATATATATATATATATATAGGTATTGACGATTGATATAGGTAGTACTGTGATATTTAAAAATGAAATATTGATATAACTTTAATAATACACTATGATAATATTGTATAAATAATTTAGCGCCTAATTTGCCAAAAAAGAGACAAAATGCACAAGTAGCAAAGTTGAAGAAGAATTTGACTGATAGCATTTTTTTTTTTTTAAATTTTCGAAAGATATCTCAACAATATCGTTATCATGAATTATATTGGCCACAATAATTGTGTTGTGAAAATCTGATATTGTGTCAGCCCTAGTGGAAGGTGACCTGAAATTCTTACCTGCCACAGCCAACATGTACCCTGTATTAAACATTCCCTGCTTAGGCCCCTTTTAAAAATGTATATCAGCACACCTGAAACTAGGGATGCACCGATACCGATACCAGTATCGGGTATTGGGTCCGATACTGTGCTCATATACTCTTACTCGTACTCGCAAAACGGCTCAGATACCACTTTACAGCAGCGCAACGTTAACCTCTCGTCACCATCTTTCGGGTCCTCACACTCCACCTCCCCGACGATGCGGGCGAGACGGGCCGGTGGTGCGCCCTACTCCACTGGGCCGGGATCCCACCTCAGCGCCGGCCCTCACTTTCATTGCGCCACGGGGTTTTGCTTGCACCCTTTGACTCGCGCGTGCGTTAGACTCCTTGGTCTGTGTTTCAAGACAGGTTTGGTGGGTTGCAGACAACGCCGTAGACCCCTGGCGCCTTTTACGTTGGCCGCGGCACGACGCGGTTGGAGCGCACTGAGGACAGTCCACCCCGGTTGACAGTTGCACCGGGAGCAGGGAGCCCTGTCACGGTGTGGTGAGGTCTTCGCCCCGAGCGTTTCCAAGCCGACCTAGAGCCGGTCGTGGCGCACCGCCTCGTATGCGGGACTCCCCAGCCTGCCGTGTGTCGCTCACACCCTCCAGCTGGCTGTTAAGAAGGTTCTTTTGGCACAGAGAAGTACTTGTATCAGTACTCGGTATCGGCGAGTAACGCCAAAATAAATATGTAAAAAAACAAAACATTAATGTCAATAATTACCCTGAAATATTTCCCCAGTTCTTACATTGGTATTTTTTGTTATTGTGATGTAATTTCTTGGAATATCTTCAAATGCTTTTCTTCTCTTCTTCTTTTTTTTAAATTTTTGTTCCAAGTGCTCATTCAAGACAACTATACAGCTACACAGTTGCTGTTCACATTATTAGTCCTATAAGATCAACCTGAGCCTGAAAAGACATCAGACTTAGGCTACACCCACACTAATACCTTCTCGTTCTAAAACACATTACTTTTTATTAGTTTACTCCCAGCGTCCACACTGCGATTTAGAACCCCTGAAACATAGACGTTTGAAAGCGCCGCTGATGCCATTCTAGTTTAGTCTGGACGGGGACCTCTGAAAACGATGACGCAGACACCCACATTCTCTTCATGATTGGGTCATATCAGGTCATCCTTCCCTGATTCGTCACGCCCCTGTCATGTGATCCGTCTCTGGAAGCGAAAGAAACAACTTAACCAAGTAGTTTTTTTGCCTAAACCTAACCGAGTAATCCTAAAGACTAAGTAAACCTATGTTGTACATTTAGTAAACAATAGGGATGCACCGATACCGATACTGTGCTCATGTACTCGTACTCGTACTCGTACTCGCAAAGCGGCTCTCATACCACTTTACTTTCACTCCACCTCATCAACAGTGCGGGCGAGACGGGCCGGTGGTGCGCCCGACCCCGCTGGGCTTGGATCCCACCTCAGCTGGCGCGTGCCGGCCCTCACTTTCATTGCGCGTTAGACTCGTTGGTCCGTGTTTCAAGACGGGTTGGGTGGGTTGCCGACATCACTGCAGACCCCTGGCGAGCCATGCCCCGGTGGCACGATGCGGTTGGGGCTCACTGAGGACAGTCCGCCCCGGTCGACAGTCGCACTGGGAGCATGAGGCCCCGTCCCTCTCCGGTGGGGAGAGAAGGCGCAGCGAGCCCTTTGTCCACGGTGCGGCGAGATCCGGGCGGGGAGTGCTGTAAAGCTGCAGCCGCGAGCCACCTTTCGCCACGAGCCTTTCCAAGCCGACCTAGAGCCGGTCGCGGCGCACCGCCTCGTATGCGGGACTCCCCAGCCTGTCATGTGTCGCTCACACCCTCCATCTGGCTGTTAACGAGGGTCTTTTGGCACAGAGAAGTACTCGTATCAATACTCGGTATCGCCGAGTACCCAAATGTAAGTACTTGTACTCGGTCTGAAAAAAAGTGGTATCGGTGCATCCCCAGTAACCAATGTCCAACGTCCAATCCAAGTTTTGAAAAGAGACAAATGAAACAAAGAAAAGCATCAAATTTGAGGAAACCTAATCGGTGTCTGTGCTGAAGGTCCTGTCTGAGCAGATCAACTGTCAGTTTAGATATTGGTATTGATTGACTAATCTGCCAGACATCCAAAGAACTGTGATCCAATCTCAATGCTGTGAGCTGCAGTCACGATCAAAACCCGGACCTCAGTCTGGGCTGTGTTGTTCCCTTTTAGAAGTTATTTATATGAGTCTTTATATATAATTCCTTAGGGTAAGGGCTGAATATTTTTAGTTCTAAATGGCAAAGACTGGAACAGAGCAAGCTTTGCTGTACAATTTTAGTCTTGTTTTTCTTGCATTGTTCTAATCAGGTGAATTGGAATATAAACCTTAAACACCTGTGCCACAGTGGTGTTACTGGTATAAAAATGGCTCACCAAGTCCTGTGCAGTAATAATATTTTTTATTGCTGTGTAATTGTATCATGATGATATTGTAATAGTCTGTTTCAGACAATGATTCCAGGCACAAACATTTTTTTTCCAGAAAAGATGCAGTAGAACATTTTGTCGAACTCAACATCATTTTGAGCATTTTATATATATAATAAGGTTGGTGCAGTGGTTAGCACTGTTGCTTCACAGCAACAGGGTCGCAGGTTCAAACCCGGCTTGGGGTCCTTCTGTGTGGAGTTTGCATGTTCTACCCGTGTCAGCTTGGGTTTTCTCCGGGTACTCAGGTTTCCTCCCACAGTCCATCAGTTAGGTTCATTGTTGACTAAATGTGCCGTAGGTGTGAATGTGAGTGTGAATGGTTGTCTGTCACCGGTTGAGAAGTGAACATTATGAAACTGTGGCGGACCGCATACGGACGAATAGTTGAATCTTGAGTCGAAGTCCAAGTGTCCTTTTCCACTAACCTCCCTATTGACGAGAACAACCATAGACTGTATATAAGAAGTGGACGTAGTCACCGGGATGTCACCCATTGGTTTGTGTACTACCGTTTTGAAGCCTCGAGTTCTGCATTTTGGCCGTCGCCATGTTGTTTTTTGGTGGTCGCCATGAAGTGACACGAGAGGGCGGAGCTAAGTACAACCGAACGCTGAATACGCCATTTTTAGGCGACCAAAATGTTACATCCATGAAGTGAAAACCCACTGTGAAAGGGTTAAAGTTGTAAGACGAAAACACGGACAACTCCCAGACCGGACAACGCCGTGGTAGCGACCTGTCAGTCACAATGTAGCCCCGCCCTAAAGCATCCCCTGCTTTATGGTCTATCTGACTCTAAAAGGACCATCATTTACTAAATGAACATCATGCTGTATTGAAGAAGACTTGAAACTAGTGATTGAGACCATAAACTCATGTTTACAATGTTCACTGAGGTAATAAATCAAGAGAGAAGGAGGCTCATTTTCTCATATATACAATCAGAGGAGTTGCCCCCTGCTGGCTGGTAGAGAGGACGCAGGTTTAAGGCACTTCATCATTGGCTTCACTCCTCAGACCCGGAGGTTGCCCACTGAGAACAACACCTTGGTAACCACGGTAACTGTACTAACTAATATGGTGACAGCTGTAGCCTCAAAATGCTTAGAAGACATAAATATAAAAAATTCACGACAACATACAAATACATTTTTGTTAAAAGACTAAAACTAAATCGCTGTTATTATGCACCACATCACCAAAGCAAATTCCTTGTACTGTAAGTGAAACCTACTTGGCAATAAACCTGTTTTTGATTCTGGTTAAAAGTGGTTCAATGCAACGTCAAATACACTCACTGCAACACTAGCACCTGGCCTTGTGCTACCTTATCTGCATACATCTCCCATCTGGTTGCATCTCTCCTCCCACCGGTGTGCCATGTGCTCCGGGCCGGGCATGAAAAGATCAAACTAACGGGAAAAATGCATTTAAAGGTCGGGAAATAATCATAGTTCTGCCCTGAGCCAGTTGTTGCCCCAGAATGAAAAAATAATGTGTTCCATTATAAGCTGAACAAAATCCACCATGAAACCTACTGCTAGATGTTAAACTGTACCTTGTGTTGAGTGCAGAAGGAGAAGAGCAGTGCATTACGGATAGTGTGAGGAGGTAAACAGCTCAGAAATACTAGGAAGCATGAAGGCTTTATTGGTATGTATCATTAATTGAAACACTAACAACCCGAGAGAGAGAGAGACTTGATCTACTTTGTAATTATCTGCTCACCAGTCGCCAGGAAATAGGCTCCTCCAGAGACAGACAGACACAGAGAGAGAGAGAGAGAGAGAGAGATAAAGATGGAAGACATACTGCATGAGCTCCTAGATTTGTATGTATTTTGTCGAGGGATGTCAGTCGATTAAAATATTTAATCGTGATTAATCACATTTTGTATCTGTTCAAAATGTACCTTAAAGGGAGATTTGTCAAGTATTTAATAGTCTTATCAACATGGGAGTGGGCAAATATGCTGCTTTATGTAAATGTATGTATATATTTATTATTGTAAATCAATTAACAACACAAAACAATGACAGATATTGTCCAGAAACCCTCACAGGTACTGCATTTAGCATAAAACAATATGCTCCAATCATAACATGACAAACTGCAGCCCAACAGTCAACAACAGCTGTCAGTGTGTCAGTGTGCTGACTTGACTATGACTTGTGCTGACTTGACTATGACTTGCCGCCAAACTGCATGTGATTATCATAAAGTGGGCATGTCTGTAAAGGGGAGACTCGTGGGTACCCATAGAACCCATTTACATTCATACATCTGGAGGTCAGAGGTCAAGGGACCCCTTTAAGAAAATGGCCATGACAGTTTTTCCTCGACAAAATTTAGTGTAAGTTTGGAGCGTTAATTTAACCTCCTTCATGACAAGCTAGTATGACATGGTTGATACCGATGGATTCATCAGGTTTTTCTAGTTTCATATGAAGTATGTGTGAAGTATTTATCTTTACTCTAGCTTTAAACCGAGACCGGTACAACCTAAAAATGACAAGTTGTATTAATGCGTTAAAGAAATTAGTGGCGTTAAACAGAGTTAACTTTTTGGTCATTTTAAATTCAGAAGAACAAAGTAACAACTGCCTCTCACAGGAGGCTTATTGGTCCCAAACATTATGGTTAGATAGATTTTCGTGTGATCCTGCTATTCTTGCGTGATCTTGTGATATCGCGAGAATCCAGCTGCCGTGCATGGTAAGTTTCACTTTACTGTTGATGCACACTCAACACGTCCCCCGTGGTTCTGCTGTCTTGATAAATCCAGGATAATATCCATAGTGCTTACTAAATGCCAGCATTATTTTCAACATCATACTCACTCTGTCACAGACAGGAAACGTTATGGTATCACGGTATCGAGCCGGCCTTTGCTCTCATCTCCGTGGTCAAATGGGCCGACGCTACAACTGTAGAGCACCCATATACTGACATTTATGTTAAATGCATTCAAACGGCCCCGATGGAGCTGACCATGGATAGATAAAGAGAACGTTGGAGAAGTTAGAGGAAGTAGACACGTGGGACTATGTCCGTTTTTCAAAATAAGGTGTTAACAAAAGGAACTGTTTATACAAAATACATCTATGGAAATAAGATTTATTGGATTATATTCACCAGAAGTATAAAACATTACATGTCCCTTACAAATTAAAAAGAAAATATCACTAATCTGTGAGGGAAATGTCTTTATTCTTTGATTTTTGGGTTGCTGGATAAAAAATGTAATAAAGAATTCCTGACAATGATCCTGATATATTTGACTTCAGGACGTCTCTGACTACATACATGCTGAAAATCAAACATTTTCACAGGATTCATTCAGATATTTACAAAGTAAAAGTCCCTAGAAGTGTATGATTCAACTTTTTCCCATGGTCTTGTGTTAAAAAAGTTAACAAAAATCAAAATAAATCGTAATATCAAATCTAAATACATATCGAATCGGCACCAAAGTATCGTGATAGTACAGAACCGGGAGATAGGTGTATCGCCCCACCCTGCACACAGAAACACTGCTCCTGAACTGACTGAAACACCTCGTTTGAAGTCCTGCCGTTTCTTCCGTAACGTGGTGATGTCACCAAGTAACACATTTTGCCAAGCGGCTAGTTAGAGCGGAGCTGCAGCGGAGTCCGAAAAGTTAGATTTGGTTGACAGGCGCTCAAACAGTGCGTTTCAGACAGCTGTTATGAGAAAAGTAAAGCATTTTTTTTTTTTCAAAATTAAAGCATGTAAACATGTTCTAGTAGTTCAAAATACATGTATGAACTTGAAAATGAGCAAATAGGTCCTCTTTAAGAGTGTTTGGACAACGATAGAGCTCCATGGTATAAGTCAGGCTTTGATACACACACAATACTTGTTAGTAGATACATTAACGGGATTGAAGAAAAGGATATCACAGGATGTATAATTTAGCATCAGCAGTTGTCCGTGTGCTATAATTCTTGTGTAAATTATGACAGTGGAGATATTTATTTATATAGGGACTAAAGCAATCTTGGTATTTGTAGTTTTTAGCCACAGAGCTCTACAGGGATGGCAGTGCCGGTCGGGGGTCCACCACTTTGGTTTAGAGTGAAATATCTCAACAAATATTGGATGGATTGTCATGAAATTCTCTAAAGACAGTCATCTTCTAAAGAGGACTAAAGCCTGGAACACACCAGGAACGTCAGGAGCGCGTGGCGGCTGCGTTACCTATTGTTTTTTATTTCGTCGTCTGTGTTAACAGGTTAGAGCAGCCCCGTGTGTTGCGTCTCTTCTAGAGAATAGAGGTCTCACCTATTTTTGACGTGTGCCGCGTGCGTCTCACAGCAACAACAGACAGTGAAAGTGATCTATTGACAGTATGTTAACATCATACCAGCTACATTACTACAGTTTCGATGTCTATCTGTAGAATATGTTACGGAGATGAAAAAAAAGTAAAGACTTCTTTTTAAATCAACACTTCCTGCTTTCATTTAGAAATAAAAGCCCTCAAGCGTTTTTTCTTTGGACAGAATTCCTTCATTTGTTAACACAAGGCTTTTATTCTGAAATATGTGCCGGACAGTGTTATAGAACATGCAGTGACTTGGAGAGCTCCATGAATGAATATAGTACGGAGTGTTAATTGTGGATTATTACTATTATTTACAAATTACCACACGTTTCTTCACCTTTCTCTGTCTAAAATAAATATAAATGATATTTTTAATGAAATGGCCATTAAAAGGCAAACTCTATGTAGAAAGAAAGGGCTGACAGCAGCGCCTGCAGCAGCAGAAACGCAGCAGACATGCAGCTGGTGTGAAAACCTTACGCGTGAATCACGCAACGCATGAATCACGCAGCCACCACGCCACGCAGCCGCCACGCGCTCCTGACGTTCCCGGTGTGTCCCAGGCTTAAGCCCACTGACTGGTGATCTCCAAAGTTTTAGTTTAGCGCTGACAGCTGGTCAAATGTGAAAAATCTCAGCATCTACTAGGCTCGCATAGGGAATTGTTAATTTCTTCTCGCGAGCGTAATGAAAGATGAACTAAAATGAAAGTGCCGACCAAATGCAGTGTATTCTCTGTTCCTCGACGTGACCTGGTGACTGTAGAGTTTACAGTATGTAGAGAACACAGAGCTGCCTCTCTGCAGAGCTGCCCCAGCCTTCAATCTCCACTTCCTCCCCACGCCTGCCACATTTATTTTCATTCAAGAACACGGGCCTGCAGGACCCGCCTTCACGTCGACGGGTCGCGAGTAAGACACTGCATGAATATCTTATGAAGTGTGACATGCCAGATAAGCCGGGGCCGCTCCAAGCATGCTACTTTGAAGTTTCCTCCTCTGCCGCTTTGCCTTTTATTAAGAGCTGTTTATTCACACGCGATGAAATCAAATCATGCGTGCTACACTTGACTCGCATGCAGAAATCATGAAGCCATATATTTTGGCTGTGATAATCAACACTTATTTTTCATTTCATGGCGCGTTCCTCTCGTAGCCGTTGCTCTCAGTGCTAATTTGTGTGATTGATATGCATTTCAAAGTGATGTGTGCGCCTGTTAGCTAAGGTATTTCTGCATGCTGTGATGTATTGACTGTATCTGGGTCGCGCCGCTGCCTTTGGCATAATGGTGTAATAAAACACAATGTAAGCATATCTCATATCTCAACCACAACACGCCTATTTATAGATTCTCAGTCAGTCAGAGTGATGTCGCCTTGTCAGCATATCAGTTCATTTTGAGTGGTTGTCTTTTAAATATGTCACACAGGGAAACGCAGATTTCACTCCACAGGAAACAAAGAAAAGTTTCTTGTGTACATTATAGTCTAATGAGTGAATTAACATGTTAAAGCTGTAGCTAACCTGTTCTCTCCTGGTGCCAGCCCCCGTACTAAACTGACACCGTGTCCTAACTGGATGCGAGCGTCCCGACTATCGCGCCGCATCGCGTAGCATTGCGCAGCATCGGACGCTCTCTGTCCACACTGGATGTGTTAAATATGCACTTCTGTTCTATGTCATGTAAACTAAACACGTACATATCAGACGTGAACTCCATATCAGACTGGAGACGTAACCACTTCAAAGAAGTGTTAGTAGTTCTTGCTATCTACGTTTGTAGCCTACTTTTTAAACAGAAAACACACGTTTCATATTGTGATATTTACTGGAAATGACATACAATATAAACCGCCGTGCGTCTTGCTCGTCCCCGTGCATGTGTCCGGCAGTGACACAGAAAGGTAGCGAGATACCAGTTAAATGAGATTAATCTAACATTCTGAATGATTTCTTCATAACCACAATTTAAGTTAATAAAGACTAAATGTGGATGTTTCACTCACTCACTGAGTTCCTGCTCAGCCTGCTGTAGAGTGTAACATTAGTCCAACAAAATAATCCAAACAGGAAGAAGAAGTGAGATGTAAGAGGAGCACAGGATGCTTTTTCTTACTCTCTTGGTCCTCTCTTTGGTTTTAATGCACCTGATTTGTAGACTTACTTTCTCTCAGGTTTTTCTATCAAGCTAGATTAAAAAAATACAAACATATAACGGGAGCGAATAAAACTTATTTAACCAGCGTTAGAAAAAAAACAGGAACAGGGCGTCCGACAAAAGTTCAATTCAAAACTTTGCGTCGCGCCATCGCTTGCGGCCGGTGAGGACACTCCAATAGAAAACAATTTAATCAAGCTGATTTTGTCGCTGACGCTCGCTCGCGTCGCATCCAGTTAGGACACGGTGTGAGGGTGTTGTATTGAATACTGATCCAGCCCGTTTGCATGAAAAAGTGTATGAATGCCACGACAATGCGCAAGGCGTTAAGCGTGCAATAAGAATGCTTTTTTTTTGTTTTTGGCTTGTCATCAACGCCATGTAGTCCGTACTGACTTCAATGCAAATGTGTAAATATGCCACGCTCGGAGCTAGTGACGTAGAATAACAAGTGAGAAAGACTGCTGATGGTGGCAGGAGGGGAGATGGATGGGTCCAACAAACACAGGACTTTCTACCAGGAGACCGCTGTTTTGTTTTGTTTTGTAAGTTACCTCAGTGACGTCTGTCACGTGTTTTTTTTAGTGACGTGTTATCCGTACTTATGTTGTTTCAGTACATATTTTTCTAAGTTTAAGTAGTTATTTTAAGCCCAACCTTGCCGTTTTTCCTAAACCTAACTAAGTGGTTTTGTTTCCTAAACCTAACTACGAACGTTACTGTAGTGTTGTTGCGTGGTGCACAAATGACACGTAAAAAGCCTAAAATGCGTCCTCACGACACATGGAATGTCCGTGTAACGTTGTGCTATTTATACACTATCCTCTGAGACCGGGTTGATTTATGGGTGATGCTTAATAACGGCACATTTATCACACCCACATGATGCAGGAATAATAGATGTTTGTCCTTTATTAAGGAAAAGGTGTTCAAAGCCTTTATTCTGCAGAAAAGGAGCGGCCCTTTGTTGTTTTCAGTGTCAACAGACTTTTGGATTTTCTTGTATTAGTGATCAAAATTGTGCTTTGGTCTCGCTTTAACTAGTTATCTAAAAGGTGTTTGACTGCGCTTTAATGTTCTCTACAAGTGTGTGTGTGTGTGTGTGTGTGTGTGTGTGTCTTTTCATGCTTCAATGCTGCTGCAGTGGGACACCTGTACTGTATTCACCAGACAACAAAGCTCATTAGTCAGTCCTCAGGGAGGAGAGAGCTAAGAGAGGAAATATGCCTGTCATATTTTACTCTGATGTCATATTTACTGTGTGTGAGGAGAGTATCTACAGCAGATTACATATAAGAATAATGATTTTGGATTGTTGTTATTCTCTCCGCCAGGAGATTATGTATTCAGTTTTATGTGTGCGTATGCATCTATGTCTGTCTGTCCACGGCTAATCTCTCATACCAATGGACCAATCGGTAACACTTTATAACAACCATCATCAATAAATAATAAATTGATTTTATTTAGCTAAACTTAGTTAATAGTTGTTTTACTGTTAACAAACAATTAAATAATAATTAATAATGTTTATTAATTATTAGTAATGCTATAATTTCTGTTATTTTATCAGTAATATGATATAATTAGTATATAAATTATATCATAGCTGATAAGACACAATAACAATTCAAATATGATTACATTAGTTAAGTATTTATTAAAAGGCTATTGTTGCACATATTGTATTAGAACATTTTATAAATTATATTAAGTATTCATTGTAAACGTTTAAGAAATTGTTTGTAGAAAGCAGGAAGCTGGGAGAACCCGATGTGTTATATGAGCGTGCAGGGCGGTGCGGTCCCGTGGGTCTGATGACCGTTCATTATGGCGAGGAAAATAACTGAATTCAGCCGTTAGTTAATTTTACTACTTTTAGCACATAATGATTTAAATGATGGATATTTAAGTGTTCCTACTGGGAAGAAGATTTATATCCTCTGAGTTACAGACGTAGTTTCTATACTCTTTGTCATTTTATGAGAGAAGACACATCACTGGGTATTGTATTGAATAAGTATTTTGGATACTGGCATACAGGGTCTGAAATTAGCACCCGCCAAATGAGGGTAAATTGTTGGCAGTGGCGGGTGAAATCATCAGGACATCCGCCACTTTGGCTGGCAGGGAAAATGGTAGTGATGGAATAGAGAGCCGTAGTTGTCTACTTTCTAGGCATCGCGTGCCTCTGTGTCTATCGATTCCTCTTATTGATGCTTACCGACAGTTACGCTGCACAATGACGCATACGCACGCTGTATCATGTTTCAGTTTGATTGGGACCGGAGACACGGCAGAGAGGAAAAAAGTACTCTACTAAAACTACTACTAAACCTGAAGGACGTGCCCTATTTTTTTCCTGATAAATCTGTGCTGAAATCAGCAGGATGAGTGTTCATAACGTTAGCTGTTAGCGACCGTTAGCAGCACAGTCCTGACTGGATAAATAGCGGAGCTACTAACGTTAACGGAGGTGCCATTAAGTTATTATTATGAGACAAAACTTGAATAAATCCAGTTGTTTGTAGGAGATGTTTTCACATCAATATAAAATAGATAATAGAGAGAAAATTATGACCTGTTTAACTTCATAACAACTTAACAAGATTTTTTTTAATCAAAGCAATTATTTAAATAATCATAATCATTTGAAATATTTAAAATATATATTAAAATATATTGAACAGTGAATAACAGATCTAAAATGTTATTCCTTCATTTAGCGCAGAGATCTCAAAAGTGGCAGAAAAAAAAATACTCTACTGCCACAGTGGCAGGAAGTGGAAAAAGTTAATTCCAGACCCTGCTGTCATATATGAAATAAATATTACAAACAATAAGTAAAGAAAAGCAATATAAGGTCTCTGTTGCTTTCTCCTTGGTTGTCAATAATCCAACATTCAGTCATAGAATAACGGGTGTCCAATGGGATAGTAAGAGAGTAGAGACGCATGAAGACATCAGGCTGTCACAGACTATACAGTACGTCTTTTTATAGAAGGAACAGATCTCCTTGTTTGCTTTTGTCTACTGTAGAAATCATCCTGACAGTGTCTGTAGGACTCCTCGTAGGCTGAGCAGTAAAGTGACAGATGGACCTACGACTCTACAGAGGACTCCTCTGTGTGGATTGGCTCCATTTGGAGCCTCCGTTCTGCATGATTGGTCCTGTTTGTGCATGTGTGTGAACATTAGTGCATCTGTGTGTGCAAAAGAAATATGTGTGGGCTTGCTGCTATTCACCTTTTATGTCGATATCTGCGAGTCTATTAATATCTTTATTGAAATCAGAACACACAGAAATGATGGTCTTATTTAGTTGCACTCTTACAATAAAGCACAAGTGAATATATAACGTTTTCTTTAACATGTGACGCAATTTTGCAGCCATAGAAATCACAATTTTTTGCTGCTAAGCAGCGATGGTGCCTGTCCAAAATAGATAGCAGAGACAGTGGAAAGGGGGATGAGAATGCCGGCTAAAATAGGCGGCCAATGGCAGACTTACACCCACAGTCTACATCCGGAGAGTCAGACTCAGGGTCTGAAATGAACTTTCTTCACTTCCTGCCAATGTGGCAGTAGAGTATTTTTTTTGTCTGCCACTCAGAAATTTTATCGCCCACTTTTGAAATCTCTGCGCTAAATGAAGAAATAACGTTCTAGATATAATGTCATTCTATGTTCGATATATTTAACATAATAAACATTATATTCACGGTTAATTACAGTGTTGGAATTACATCGTAGCTTCTGGGGGAGTACTGTTTTTTGGGGGAGGGAGGGTAGTATACACAGTACTGTACTGGACTTTGTTATTGTCATCTATAGTGGTTGTTTGCATAAAAACATACAATTCAAATGATTATGATTATTTAAATATTTGCTTTGATAAAAAAAAATCTTGGTAAGTTGTTATGAAGTTAAACAGGTCATAGTTTTCTCTCTAATATCTATTTTATATTGTTGTGAAAACATCTCCTTCAAACAACTGGATTAATTCAAGTTTCTCGCCAAAAACTTGTTTTTATAAAATTTTACGAGATTACATTTGAACACATCATGATAACGTTGTAATTTACCTTCACCCAACAGTCATTTTACTGAGCAGACCGTGAACGTCTCATAATAATAACTCAATGGCACCTCCGTTAACGTTAGTAACTCCGTTGTTTATCCAGTCAGGACTGTGCTGCTAACGGCTGCTAACAGCTAATGGCTGCTAACAACTAACGTTACGAACACTCATCCTGCTGATTTCAACACAGGTTTATCAGGGAAAAAATAGGGTGCGTCCTTCAGGTTTAGTAGTAGTTTTAGTAGAGCACTTTTTTTCTCTCCGCTGTGTCTCCGGTCCCAATCAAACTGAAACATGATACAGCGTGCGTATGCGTCATTGTGCAGCGTAACTGTCGGTAAGCAAGAAAGTAGACAACTACGGTTCTCTATTCACATCTTTAGCGTTTTTCCTGCCTGCCAAAGTGGGGGTGTCCTGGTGATCTCACCCGCCACTGCCAACAATTTACCCACATTTGGCGGGTGGCGGATGCTAAGTTCAGACCCTGGTCAGACTGCTTGAAGCCTGACAAGATGGAGATGTTCGTGTGAACTTATCGGGAGAATCCAGTTGCCGTGTTGATAAAGCACAAACTATTCATTGACTTTTGTAGTTAATGTAGTTATGTTGCTTATCATACCATCTGTTTCCCACTCAATCACCTGTTGAATACTCACTGAATGCCCCCAAAACCACAGATCATCACACTAGATGGCTGCCCACCCTGAGCCCAGTTCTGCTCCAGGTTTCTTCCAAGTAATCGGGGAGTTTTTCCTGGCCACAGCACGCTTGGTGGATCTTGTTGGGTCTCTAAACTATGGTGTACGGTCTAAGACCTGCTCTATATATAAAGCGTCTTGAGATAACTTCTGTTGTGATTTGACGCTATACAAAAACAAAATTGAATTGAATTAAATGTTTAAATACATCCTGGAAATGGTATGATAAAGTATTGTAATCATTCCCTGAACTTCAGGGTTTGTAGTTCAACATGCAGCTGTCAGTCTGATAAGACTGGATCCATAAAGTATGCTATTGTAATTAAACCCTTTCTAATGCTATTATTATGTAGGAGATGCATCATTAGACGTCTCTGTGGCGTGTTTGAGCATGAAGCCAGCAGCATATAGCTTTGGCCTAGTTAGTATTAAAATGGGGAGTGATGACGGAGTGACACAGTAATGGCAGCCATTACTCAGAGCTGTCAGCTCTGTACCCACCTGACTCCACACACCCTCCGCATCTCCATCTCCATCTCCATCTCTGTCTGTCTCTCCGTCTTCCACCCGCCTCTCCGTCTCTCTCTGACAGCCTTCACTTATAGATTTCGGCATGTCAGTGAAGCACATGAATGCGTCTCCGGTGTTGGAGGAAAAAAACACAGAAAAGAGTGCGGTGTATGAAATAAGACGAGGCTTCAATGATCCATGCGGGGAAATGGGGTCGCTGCGGCAATGGAAGGAAAATAGATAAAGAATAAGCAACTACAGAGCCAGCAGTGTTGAACAGAACACAGCCTGTCAGGAAGTAGAAATGTATGAAGAGTAATGGAGGAGTGCAAACAGCAGGCAAACACAGTGAGACCAAAAAAATATGGCAAAAAATGAACACAAAAATGGAGTATATGTGAAATTGAATGAGGGAAGAATCATCAATAAGATACATGTAGGGTTCCCATTAGGGGTGGGGGAAAAATATATCGATTCACCTGTGTATCATGATATTTTAAATCCAGCGTGGTAAACACTACACATCCAGTAAAGGATGGAAACACTTTGGGTTTCACACATTGACAGGAAGAGCAGAGCTAGACATCACGGCTAAAGCTGCATGCTAACTCTGTCATAGACCGGAAACGTTATCATATGGCGGTAACGTGACAGTCGAGCTGGCCGTCGCTCTCGTCTCCGTGGTCAAATGGGCCGACGCTACAACTGCAGAGCACCCATATACTGACATTTCTGTTTTTTGCATTCAAACGGCCCCGATGGAGCTGACTATGGATGGATAAAGAGAACGGAGCTGACGGGAGAGCTAGAGACCACCTTGGAGAAGTTAGAGGAAGTATACACCTGGGACTAGTTTTGTTGCCTAAACCTAACTTAACTACGTAGTTTTATTGCCTAAGCCTAACTAAGTAGTTTTATTGACTAAGCCTAACTAAACTAAGTAGTTTTATTACCTAATCCTAAATAATTAGTTGTATTGCCTAAGCCTAACTAAGTAGTTTTATTGCCTAAGCCTAACTAAGTAGTTTTATTGCCTAAGCCTAATTAGGTAGTTTTATTGCCTAAGCCTAATTAAGTAGTTGTATTGCCTAAGACTAAGTAGTTTTATTGCCTAAGCCTAACTAAGTAGATTTATTGCCTAAGTCTAACTAAGTACTTTTATTGCCTAAACCTAACCAAGTCGATCTTTTCCTAAACCTAACTAAGTAGTTTTATTGCCGAAGCCTAACTAAGTAGTTTTATAGCCGAAGCCTAACCAATTCGATCTTTTCCTAATCCTAACTAAGTAGTTTTATTGCCTAATCCTAACAAAGTAGTTTTATTGCCGAAGCCTAACAAAGTCGATCTTTTCCTAAATCTAACTAAGTAGTTTTATTGCCGAAGCCTAACTAAGTAGTTTTATTGCCGAAGCCTAACCAAGTCGATCTTTTCCTAAAACTGACTAAGTAGTTTTATTGGCTAATCCTAACTAAGTAGTTTAATTGCCTAATCCTAATTTAGTAGTTTAATTGCCTAATCCTAACTAAGTAGTTTAATTGCCTAAGCCTAACTAAGTAGTTTTATTGCCTAATCCTAACTAAGTAGTTTATTTGCCTAATCCTAACTAAGTAGTTTAATTGCCTAATCCTAATTTAGTAGTTTAATTGCCTAATCCTAACTAAGTAGTTTAATTGCCTAAGCCTAACTAAGTAGTTTTATTGCCTAAGCCTAACTAAGTAGTTTAATTGCCCAAGCCTAACTAAGTAGTTTAATTGCCCAAGCCTAACTAAGTAGTTTAATTGCCAAATCCTAACTAAGTAGTTGTATTGCCTTCTCCTAACTAAGTAGTTTAATTGCCTAATCCTAACTAAGTAGTTTAATTGCCTAATCCTAACTAAGTAGTTTAATTGCCCTATCCTAACTAAGTAGTTTAATTGCCCAATCCTACCTAAATAGTTGAATTTCCTAATCCTAACTAAGTAGTTGAATTGCCTAATCCTAACTAAGTAGTTGAATTTCCTAATCCTAACTAAGTAGTTGATTTGCCTAATCCTAACTAAGTAGTTGAATTGCCTTATCCTAACTAAGCAGTTTTGTTTTTAAATTACTGGAGCGGAAATTGACACGTGCGTCACGTTTTGCTGGACATTTCGTAGGAAAACGCACTAAAAATACGTCGTTGAAAGTCGTGCTGAGAGTCATGAAAAAAAAGGTAAATTGGTGTCCATGCACACGAATCAAATAGATTAAATTCAGTGACTATTTAACAAACTGCCGTCAGACTGCGTTGGGTATAATCCACTTTAACTAACTCAGTATCTGAAAACTTCACATCACCTCCTACGAGCAATAACTTGCAACCTGTTACAGATGATACACCATAGAACCATAGATAGAAGCTGGCTTCTCCTCACTGAGGTGTTTCTTTTTTTAACTTAAATCCCAATGGACGGGTGTGACATCACGCAGCGTCTGCTCCTTCACTTCTCTGTATCGACTCGTGTCTCTGATGAAATATGGGCTGAGTTTAGATCGGAGAGCTTCAGCCTCCGCCAGCGGTCCAGACACATATGACGTCTATAGCTCTCTCCCTCCCTCCCCCGCTCTCTCCATCTCTATCTCCTCTTTCACTTTCTCCCTGTGCTTCCTTACTCCTGGCTGAAACATGGCAATGCATGTCCAGTTTACACACACACACACACACGCACACACACACACACACACACAGATGTAGGAAGCTGTCCATCCTCCTATTTGCCTACATGTCCCTCTAATCTGTCTCTCACTGTCACATAAAAGGAAACACACACTGCCGTGGAGGAGGGGGGGGGGGGGGGGTTAGCCAAGCCTCCTCATCTCTTTCATGCTTGCACACCCTCACACACCCGCTGGCTCTCCCTCCCTCCCTCCCTCTCTCTCTCTCTCTCTCTCTCTCTCTCTTACACACACACACACACAGAGTCAGTAGTCGCAGCAGCGAGTAGCGAGCAGAGGAAGCCAGGGCGAGCAAGCCTCCACCACGATCAGAGAGTGGCTCATCGCGTGCAGCCGAGCCGTCATGAGCCGGTCAGCGGGACTCGGTACCGCCGGGGAGGAGGAGGAGGCCGGGTAGGAGAGAGAGAGGGAGAGAGAGAGAGAGAGAGAGAGAGAGAGAGAGAGAGAGGGAAAAGGCTTTGTTCTAATTAAATGTCTCTCGCTCTCTGTCTGCATCATGCTGTACTTCCAGCTGGTGATCATGGCCGGGACCGTCATGCTGGCCTACTACTTCGAGTACACCGACACCTTCAGCGTGCACGTGCAGGGCTTTTTCTGCTACGACACCACGTACACCAAACCTTACCTGGGACCGGAGGACAGCAGCGCCGTCCCGCCCGTCCTGCTGTACGCCCTGGTGGCCGGGCTGCCCACGCTGCTGGTGAGTGCACAAACTTCAGCCCATCAGCATCAGAACCTGTCGGACACTTCACGCTCATCTCAACCATTCAGCTCTCAAATAGAAGCCACATGACTATTAGGACATTGAAATATCAGCTGATTAATCAATTAGTCAACCCAATCATTTGAATAATTGATTAATTATTTAGGTAATTTGTCATGACATTCTGTGGTTGCAGCTTCTCCGATGTGCTGCTTCTCTCTGTCTGATATCACCGTGAACGGAAAGTCTTTGGGTTGTGGACTGTTGGTTGGACAAAATAAGACATTTATAGATGTCATAAGATTATTGTACTGCTAAAAACACACATACAAATTGTTTCTTCAGGGCACAGCCCTCATGCAGATTACTGCTGACTGCTGCTTGATGTTTGTTCACCAATATCGTGCAAAAACCCACCCAAATTTAAAATGTCATATACATCACGTCCAATGTGAGACCTAGCTGTCACCGGGCTAAATATTATCCTGAGTCATTTTGATTTCTTTTCTTCATTAGATAGCATCTACTTGTAGATTACTGCTGACAGATACCCGTTTGTCTGTACTGATTTAATGTCTTCATACGAGGGCTGCTCAACCTGATGAATTATTGGCAGTGATCTCAGGGGGAAATATTGTCCTCCATGTAGATCACCTGTGTCTTTGGCCCTGATCTTTGCCCCTGATCTTTGCCCCATGATGTAATGCCAATGCCAAGAGACCGTCGCTCAGTGAACAGGATGACATATGAGAACTACCTGTTCAGCTGCTGTCTCTGAGGGAACATTGATCCTGACTGATTCCTGTCATGATGGGTTTTGTTTTTTTAAGTTGCATTCATTGATTTTTTGGCCACTTGGGGGCAACGTAACAAGCTAATAAGGGGAAATTAACATTAACATGCCATCCCCTTATAGGTTAAGTTGATGTGGTGAATGTTTTAGCAAACAGTTGACTATTTAAACACCCAGAAGACGCAGAGAGACATCATCATTGACTTGGAATTGTGTCTCCCTGATGGATGTGAGTCCAGTATCCTCTGTTTGGTCTCCATTATCTGTCCACTGTGTTCACCAGCTAGCTGTGTTTGTCTGCTGGTTGCTGCTGGGCAGGTAGTGTAGTGTTGGTTTATCAGAGCTGTCCGTTGCTGCTGCTGCTGCTGCTGGGAATGAGGTTGATGAGAGTGGAGTTTGTGGGCTAGAAAGCCAAAATGATCAGCTAAGAGAGACTCATTAGAAAGAGCAGTTTACATGGTACTAGGGATGCACCGATACCAAGTACGAGTACAAGTACTTACATTTGGGTACTCGCCGATACCGAGTACCGATAGGAGTACTTCTCTGTGCCAAAAGACCCTCGTTAACAGCCAGCTGGAGGGTGTGAGCAACACACGGCAGGCTGGGGAGTCCCGCATACAAGGCGGTGCGCCGCGACCGGCTCTAGGTCGGCTTGGAAAGGCTCGGGGCGAAGGTTGCTCGTGGCCGCAGCTTTACAGCGCTCCCCGCCCGGACCTTGCCGCACCGTGTACACCGCTGCGCCTTCTCTCCTGATCCCGGCCCAGCGGGGTCGTGTGCACCACCGACCGTTTTCGGCCGCAACGTCGGGGAGGTGGAGCGCAAGGACCCGAAAGATGGTGACGAGAGGTTAACGTCACGCTGCCGTAAAGTGTTATCGGTGCCGTTGTATCGTAGCCGTTTTGAGAGTACGAGTACAGTATCGGACCCGATACCCGATACTGGTATCAGTGCATCCGTAGTCAGGACCTACCAAAAGTGGTCCAAGGAAGGAGAACCGGTGAACTGGCGACACGGTCAGACCCGAGGCTCATTGATGCACGAGGGGAGCGAAGGCTGGCCCGTGTTGTCTGATCCAATAGAAGAGCTACTGGAGCTCAAACTGCTGAAAAAGTGAATGCTGGTTCTGATAGAAAGGTGTCAGAACACACAGTGAGGAGCAGTTTGTTGCGTACGGGGCTGCGTAGCCGCAGACCGGTCAGGGTGCCCCGTGCTGTCATAATGTTCTGGCTAATCGGTGTATATTCCTGTTATTTCCACCTGGTTTACATTCTAATCACACAATAAGAGGATCAGTGCAGAGAGCGTAATGACTCCCTGTTCCCTGAATGAATGATGCTTGTGTTATGTGTTCTACAGCTCTTTCATTAGCTCTGACAATTACAAGCTGATTGTGGATTGAAGGTACACGGTGCAGCCAGCGCGTGGGGCGAGGGGGGGGGGTGTTAAGTGCAGTGGTTACTGATTACGGCTGCAGTCGCTGGTCTGGAGCTGATGGAGCACGCTGAGCGTTCACACACAGTGACCCTGCTCTGGGTCCATGTAGGACTGTCTCTACGCCTCTGTGTCTGTTCCAGCTGCTCGCCTGTCTACACACACGCACACACGCACACACACACACGTACACACACACACACACACACACACACACACACACACACAGCCCAGGCCTTCTGGCACGTCACACAGCACACAGTCTCAGAGCAGCAATATTATATTTAACCAGATTTAGCAGCATAAGTTTGCTTCTATCTGCTCTGCTGCTCTGGGAGTTTTCTCTCTGACAGCATTCTGCATTACACCGCATACTACTACTTGATGTAATCAAGTGTCGGGCAAGATACTTGGAAAGTGCAGCGAGCTAAGCTCCCCGTTACTCTACATTAAATGAAGCGTCGCTACACTGAAACGACCCCCCAGAGCAACGTAGAGGGCTACGCTGTGGCAACACGGCAACGGTAGTTTACAACACCAAAGATATTTTGTTTGTTACACTGAACCAACTTCATTCCAAGTCCATGCTGTTGATATAAAAATATATAATATAATATAAATATATAATTTATATGATAATTAATAATCTAATATCAATTATAATGTATATTCAACTATCAATACACGGTTAATTCTAACATCCACGGACAACCATGCACCTTCTAACCATATCCACCTGCACTAATGTACAGTGTACTATACTGCATGTTGCATATTAATATAATTACAATATCAGTGTATGTTTGTGGCCGTACGTATAGGTCTACGTCCTGGGTGTGTAAGAAAATATCGATACCCATGAGTATTACGATATCATATTTTGCGATACTCCAAAACGTTGTATTAATTTTTAATTAAACTATGTCATGCTAGCTTGTAGTGAAGGAGGTTAAATAACGCTCCAATTTTAGACTAAATTTTGGCAAGGAAAAACTGTCATGGCCATTTTCAAAGGGCTCCCTTTGACCTCTGACCTCCAGATATGTGAATGTAAATGGGTTCTCTGGGTACCCACGAGTCTCCCTTTTTACAGACATGCCCACTTTATGATAATCACATGCAGAACCTCCCAGAGAACCTGCTATAGAGAGGGCAGAAAAGAGTACCGGCAGCTTGAGAGAAATTCTGCTGCGCAAGAAAAAGTCCCGATGGGCCGAGTAGCGAGATGAAGAAGTGCTTTGAGAGCTGCTGAATGAGGCCTAATGTCCCGGTATGACAGTCTGATCTCAGTACGATCCACAGACCTCCCTGTCAGCAAGTTTCCTACTGAAGACACACGTCCATCCGACACATCCTAGAAAACTGTGATAGCACTTGTTACTCCGTCAGTCGCACCAAGACATCACTTTAATAAGAATGTGACTTGTTGAATTAGCACCGTTAGCCTCTCTCAAAGTCAGAGGGACAGTTTTATTAATGTGGTTTGCTCATGCGGACTCCCCCAGCAGCTGCAGCGGCAACATCCCCCGTCACAGTGATGCTTTTTAAAATGATTTCTCCCTTATCTAACCATATGCACCAATGTTGTCTGTTAATGTCATCTTCCCGTCTTCTAGCTGCAATCTTTAAAAAGGTCAACGTAGTTCACCTTTTTCTGTCCGTTCTGCTTCCCAGCAGCCTGAGGAATTACATCCATATCGAACGATTCTCCACCTGGCGAGTTACGTCCATGTTTAGTGCCAATGCATGGGGGCAGTGTGTCTTATATTTAGAGAATGTGACTGTCATGCAGGAGGACTGCTGCTCTGTCATTCATTGGTGTAGTTCTCCCTGGTGGCTGTTTTGTTAGTTGTGGAAAACTACCGAGCCAGTCAGAGCTTTGTAGGCGGCATTGAGAATGAGGACGTCATTATTTTGTGCCAATACGATGACAGAAAAACGGTCATGAAAATGGCAACAGGAAGGCATGAATGGACCCAGGTCCACAACTTTCAACAATGTGTTTTTAGTGCGTTTTCCTACAATGTCCAGCAACACGTGAGACACCTTTCAGCTCCTCCGTACCAACAGAGGTTTCCCGTGTCTTGTGAAGTGACGGGGCTCCACAGAGAGAAACGTTATCGTCTCCGACCAAAACTCCGGTGTCTCCCCTGTTCCCTCCGGCCGCGGTCGGGAGGCTGAAGCAGGAAAAGCCAACACTAGAATCAGCATTGATTCATGGAGAGACCTTCGTCTGGTCAGCTAACATTACTGCCAAGCAGCTGAAATATAGAGTGATATTGTGGTTTTAGCTGACGTGTGTCTCCTCACTGTTTTGAGCGATGCTCGTTCATGTCTATGTAGAGCGAGCACAAGCGCGAGCAACAGGACGCTGACTTGCGTTGACTTAACGGTGTCGCTGTTAACAAGACATTTCTGATTCTTACAAACAGTCCCTTTAAAATAACTCTGGAAGAGCTTTGACTTGTGGTTTCACACAGGACATGAACACCGGTCTCCTGGACGAAAGTCCTGTGTTTTATAACCTCGCCATCCACCCTGACCTCCTCCCTATGCAGCGCTATATACTTCCCAGTTCACAATTACATGGATTATATATGAATTGATTTCATGCCGACCATCACGAAAAAAAAAATTTAAATTGGTGTCTATGTGTTGTGATTTCGTGACTATTTCATGAACAGCTGTGCGACTGTCTGCTCATGCAAAAACGGAATACAGCCATCCAGTGAAGCAAAGTTATCATCCATGTGTGTTTGCAGATTTTGTTCTGTTTCATTCCAACTTTCCTCTCAACATTGATCCCACCAGTGTCATTGCAAGCCTTTATTTGACACTTGACACATGCTTGTTCCTGTACGTTCCCCTCAGCTCAGAGAAGCCCCTCAGCAGTCTGTGCTTCTGCTTTCACAATCCAACATGTACATGAGTGACACGCATGATTGGCAGCTTGACAATCATGGAATATTCTGTGTAACCGGTACAAGTCACTTGTCAGTTGTTTGTGTTAAATGTCTGTGGTTTGAAGTCAGACCAGTCAGTTTACATGGAAGTGTAACACAGAGGAGGTTTCTTCCAAGAGAGAATAGAACATTTTGATTAATGTGTGATGTTACCCAGTCCTGCTTTTAGAGAGATTTTGTTCTGAAGACAGATGGACTCAACCAGACTGATTCACGCATAAATCATGTCAAGGGTGGTTTCTGTGCTCTAGAAACACTCTCCCCCTTCCTCCTAGTTTGCTCTTTAAAAACATGAATCATGCCTTATGATGATTGGGTTGCAAACACTATTTATAAATCCAGAAGTTTATGGGCTCTATTTTCCTGAAATAGGGCGCAAAAGCAAACGTAAGCAAAATCTCCAGGCACAGACACAAACGGGTGTGACCGGCAATTTTTTAAAATTTCGGTCCCCACAGACGTCGGATCAAACCGGATGCAACTAGGTGCTGTTGGACGCAACCTGATAGTATTAGTAGGAGGAACTAGGTGTGTGCGATATGACGATATTAGATCGTGAACGATTAAAATGTCTCTACGATCTGCCTTTACAGTGAGATCGCTAGAACTGTGCTACAGTGTACATTCTACCAGTTGCTGGTAGGTTCAAGATGGCGGAGTGCGTCATTGCAGCAGTTCTTCACTTCCCAGTTTGGTGCTTATTTGTGTGAATGCTGGATTCCGCCGATACCGAGTACCGATACGAGTACTTCTCTGTGCCAACAGACCCTCGTTAACAGCCAGCTGGAGGGTGTGAGCGACACACGGCAGGCTGGGTAGTCCCGCATACGAGGCGGTGCGCTGCGACCGGCTCTAGGTCGACTTGGAAAGGCTCGTGGCGAAGGTGCTTCCCGGGGCCGCGGCCAAAGAGTGCGCCCCAACCGTGTCGTTCCCACCGGGCGGGGCTCGGCTCATGTGAAAGGAGCCAGGGGTCTGCAGCGATGTCTGCAACCCACCCGACCCGTCCTGAAACACGGACCAAGGAGTCTAACGCATGCGTGAGTCAGAAGGTGCAAGCAAAACCCTGTGGCGCAATGAAAGTGAGGGCCGGTGCGCGCCGGCTGAGGTGGGAACCCGGCCTTGTGGGGTCGGGCGCACCACCGGCCCGTCTCGCCAGCACTGTAGGGGAGGTGGAGCGTGAACGCGTGCGATAGGACCCGAAAGATGGTGACGAGAGGTTAAGGTCACGCTGCTGTAAAGTGGTATCGGTTGCGTTGTATCGGAGCCGTTTTGCGAGTACGAGTACATGAGCACAGTATCGGACCCGATACCCGATACTGGTATCGGTATCGGTGCATCACTAAACTGTAGTATTATATTGGTATTTTGACGGTACATGCAGTATAAATGTTTTTCCTTTATTGGTAAATATCATTTTAAGGAGACCTGTTTTTCTTAATGGTACTAAGGAAGGAGCAAATGCTGCACATTTATGTCCATGGCCAATAGAAGCTGCTAGCCTGGGGACTGAACAAGCAAACTCCTGATTAAAACAGCCAACCTCCAGGATTACTCACAGTTATAAGATGTAAAGAAAAAGTGCTCGACTCCACTCCACTTCATTCTTGCAAATTGCAACTGCATTATTCCCCTGGTGTTGTTATAACGGCGTCAGCAGCTTCCAGGACAAACTCAGTAACAAGAGACAAACAAACAGATCCACCAATTCCTAGAAGACAACAGGGTGTCCATATTGTTCTTCAGCTCCACACTGTGAAGACAAAAAAACAGAAAAGACTGAAGTGTGTTACAGCAGATTGGCTCCCACTGTTCTCAGTAAACTATTTTCTCTCCAAGAATAAAAGTGCCATAAAGATGGATGTGCATCGGCACAGCAGAGAGTTTGGCAGAAAGCCTCCGCCTGCAGCACCCAGCTACTGGGAGGAAGATCCACCTGAAAACGCTGTGACAGGGTTTTAAAACACAGTTAATGACAGGATACACTGAATCCCTGGACTTATGTCTTATTTTATTCTTTGGTGAGGTTTGTTTCCTTTTCCTTGGACTAGTTTACCAGACTAAGACAACAGGCCTCTACGGACAGTTTGTTCTCAACCGGCATGTACCAGTGATTTAAGAGAATTTATTACATGGCTTTGTTGAATACTCGATTCTGATTGGTCAATCACGGCGTTCTACGGTCTGTTATTTCTTTATAGCAGACCGTTGCTTTGTATAACTGACCGTTGCTATGTATAACAGGCCGTTGCTATGTATAACAGGCCGTTGTTATGTATAACAGACCATTGCTATGTATAACAGACCATTGCTATGTATAACAGGCCGTTGCTATGTATAGCAGACCATTGCTAAGTGTAACAGACCATTGCTATGTAGAAAAGACCGTTGCTATGGGCGCAGTTGTGGTGTCGGACTCTGGACGACCAAATTCATTCAAATTGTTGATTTCTTAAGTAAGTAGTAGAGGTGTAACGATACGTTTTTACAACGATACGATATGATACGATTCAATGATTTGAAATCGATGCAGTAACTTTTTTGCCAAAAATTCAGTCAGTGTGACTGTGAAATAAATATCTGATACGGGACAGAGCAGGTCAGGATTCCTCAAAGTTTTTCTTGTAAGGGAATCAGGGATAAATTAATTATGGATATTAACAAGTAAACAACGATTAATGGCAAATACATACACCTTTTATTAGAAAATAATGTTTTGTTTTTTACTTTACTCCCGTCGTGATAATTCGCCTCGCGGACCGTCTGCTCTCCGGCTGGATACGTGAGGCTGATGCTGCGTGATGCACATAGATATCATGACGGGGAAAGGAAAGTCATTTTCTCTGAATGAAAAAAATGACAGCGCACGGGGAAAGCACCTGTAGGTGAAGCCGCCCTCGTCAAGTGGATTGATAGCGCCTGAAACAAGCAGCCAGCTCACACAGAACGGTGTCCGCCTCCCTCCACGCCGCTACCGGGTGACAGAGCGAGGAGTCCAGTGCACTGGAGAGTGAACCGGACATTTCTTTACTAATAAAAGTGCTGAAAAACACTTTCATATAACGTTTGTCGTCCTTAAATACAAGGTGCAAATCCTTAATATCGATACAATCGATTCTGTATCGATATACGTCCCCCGTGAAGGACAACTTGCCAAGTACCTATCAATGTAGTTGGATCGTAGGAATATAAATCTATTCATCGATGTAGAAGATCGTGAATTGTAGTTGCTATTACCTTATTTATATTTTTGCCTTCTGGATTTGAAATCACCTCGAGGTACAACTGTGTTTAGTTTTATTGTGTTTTGTAAACTGTTCAAAGTTTTTGCTACACAAACAACAAAAGCAGTTTCCCCAAATTTAGTGTTCGCACGCTGGACTTCAAACGTTAGCCGGTCACTCGAACGAGTCGAGTAATGACTCGAGGACCAATTTAATAAGGACATGATGCACAACGGCAAGTTGCCATTAAGGGCTTCATAAATCAATAAAAACAATGCCTCCCCAACCTTTTCATACAAAATGCAATGATGAGTAGAATGACTGTCAGCCGTAATAAATCTTGAGACGTGTCTATTAGGGATGTTAATAATTAACCGACATTAACCATTTTAACCGATTAACGCTATCGGTTAAAACGGTTCTAAGAAATGTTAATAATTAACTCAAAAGCTGAGCAGCTCAGAGGAGCGGCTCGTCACTTTAAGGAGAAAAGCTGGTCCACCTTAACAGCTCACCTTAAGAGTTGCAGGATACAGGAAGTCTGCTCCGGTCTCTGGCTCGTTTGAGCGGAGCGGAGGAGTTGTAGTTTCGTAGCATTTATTCACCGACAAATAAACTGTACACACACTGCTACACCTACGATCACAGCTAGAACGCCACCAACAACCTCACACTCACCGCCAACACACACGCACGGTCTGTTGGAAACTCGCTACAGTTACGCCGGGCAGACACACAGCTGACAACCTGCTACACTAAACTAAATGTGCGGTGGAGACTTTTACTGGAAAAGTGGCTGCATGTCCGCGACACTACACGCAGCATCGTAGTTGTTAAGTTAACGCTCCCGGACGGTGAACTGGGGACTCCCGTCAACCAATATCTGTTGTGCTCCTGCAGCTGGTACGAGGCACAAATCTTGTCTATTAACGGTTAATAATCGGTTAACGAGGGTCGGTTATAGGTTAAGAAAACGTTTCAAAATTAGCAGCCCTAGTGTCTATAGATAACGTCAACATAATCCAAGACAGACAATAAAAATGGCGTCAATTATTCGTTTCTTACAGGACAAGAAAATTAGCTCTGTTTCTGTACAATTTCTTTGATCACAGCTTGCTGACAAGTGTGTCAATGTGAAATTTAAAGTTTCGGGTCCGGCCAGATGCCAAGGTATTTATACTCTGAGACCCCGTCAATACTACGTCCATTCAGAGTGGTAATATACAAACTGTTCTCTGGAGAATAACATATATTTAGTCTTCTTTGCATTCAGAACTCAGAATTTCAGATTAAAAAGTGTATTTTGCAAAGGCTTGTTGTAAGATATCAGTATCAGGTGTTCAGTATCAGCAAAGCAATACAGAACTGTGTCATCCACATAAAGATGGGAGTTACAATTAGTTAAGAAGAACTTAATATTGTTAATATAAATTGTGAACAAGACAGGACCCAATATAGACCCCTGTGGAACCCCCTTTGACAGTGGTCACAGGACATAACGATCGTTTCTCAGGATCACACATTGCTGTCTATGAGACAGGTAGTCCTGAAACCATCTACTGGATTAATAATCAAAACCTATTTCACATAATCTCTGCAGGAGCATCATGATCAACAGTGTCACATGCTTTTGTCAGCTCGACAGAGAGGGCAGCACAGTATTTCCCTTTGACAACGGTAGATACAATATCATTCATAACCAGAGTAATGGCAGTGACCGTACTACGGTATGTTTAGCACTGAAACCAGACTGGTTTGAATTTAACACAGAATTTCTTGAGAGGAATGATTCAAGCTGATTATTAAATAATGACTGTAGCAAGACAGGACAGTTTGGAAATTATCCGATAGTTATTAAGATCGTTTTTATCACCACCCTAGTGCAGTGGGTCTACATATGCAGTTTTCCATACCTGAGGGATAACTCCGGTAGAAATGGAGAGATTAAAGAGATGTGTGATTTGTTCAGCAATGAATGTGGTTTTCAAAAAAATAAGGATCTAGTATATCCTCCCCAGTTGCTCTCCTGCAGTCGATAGCTTGTATAACTGAGTATGTCAGAGAGCATACTTTCACAGAGCAGTCAGAAAGAAGTGTCTCCCTAAAGAGAGAATACAAGTTTGTCTTGTAGAAACCATATGAATAGCCCCTGTGCTGCTTATACAAGAAGAAGGTCATCAGTACCTTTCTGCTCTATATCTAACACCATATCTAATGTGCAACAAGCTGTTTATTATATGTCCTACAGCTCATGACACAATAAATACAGTACTAGCCTTTGTCTAAAATATGGATGATACGTACTGTATGCCCTCTCTCTGACACACACAGGAGAAATGAGTAAACAAGAACCATAAGCTTATCAGGAGTTGTTCCGTATCCATCAACCAAAACAAACCGCAGCGAGCCGAAATAAGAAAGTATAAAACGTCGGAGGGTCAGCGTGGATACGACCTGCACCCTCCCATGTTAAATCCAGCGTGGTAAACACTACACATCCAGTAAAGGATGGAAACACTTTGGGTTTCACACATTGACAGGAAAAGCAGAGCTAGACATCACGGCTAAAGCTGCAGGCTAACTTCTAAAAAAGGCCAAAATGTGTCTGAAAATAAGTCTGAAAAATGTCAGAAACAGCCGAAATATGTCCCAAAAAAAATCTTAAAAAAGGACGAAATATGTAAAAAAAAATGTCTGAAATATGGCCCAAAAAATAGGCAGAAATATTTTCAAACAAAAGTCCGATATATGTCTGAAAAAAGGCAGACATATGTCTGAATAGAAGTCTGAAAAATGTCTGAAATATTTTTTTTAAAAAAAAGGCTGAAAAATGTCTGCAAAATATCCGAGAAAAAGTTAGCAGTGTAGGGATTCTACTTAATAGGTTTTGGTTATTAGCAAATTAATTAATAAATAATAATAGAATTATTAATATTAATAAAGATTATCAATAAACATCAATAATAAACGGGGCACCACCCTGGAATCAGGGACCAATGACCAAAACGTTAATATAGTCTCATTATATATGCTAAACTATCAATTTGGAACGTTGATTAATAATTAAATTAATAACTATAACAAAAATAGATAGTAAAGGTTGAAGGATATCGGAGTTCTTGACATAGCAGAGGTTGGCATTATTTACTCTTGTGCAACATTTAAGAGACCAGCATGTATATTCCACAAACATTTATTTACAAGTTAATAAAGGTTCAAAACACAATATTAATCTAACTAAATAACTAAACTAAACAAACCAAACACAGTGTGTGTGTGTGTGTGTGTGTGAGAGAGAGAGAGAGAGAGGGGGGGGGAAACAAGATGGCGTCTTGTCCCAAGATGTCTGAATGGCCTACAGACCAAAATGGCGAGCACTGTAAAACTACAAAGATGGCTGAATCAAAGATGGCGGAATCAAAGATGGCAGAATCAAAGATGGCAGAATCAAAGATGGCCGTCAGCATGTCATCACATGACCTCTTTGTTCTTCTGAGAAGAAGGACAGAGCGGGGGGGGGGGGGGGGGGGGGGGGGGGGGGGGGGGGGGGGGGGGGGGGGGGGGGGGGGGCAGGGGTGATGTGGGGTTAAGATTATCTGAAGCTGTATGTTTATGTTTAACTAATTCACAGTTTCTGTATGTGATCTTTATGTGTGTTAGATATGCAGTGGGTTAGAAAAGATGGTTAGTTGCATGCAAGACCTTGTCTATGTGAAGCATAAACTAAACACATCAGATGTGGCGAAGCCAGTTACCCAAAAATCAAATACAGATAAATCACCACCGTCAAACTCAATGAATAACATTAAACATATTAATACAGGTACATTCTAGAAATCAAAGTTTAACTGTCTTGCTCAGCCATGTGCGATTGCTAATGCTAAGGCCCAGTACGTTACCCCATGGAAGAACAGGGTTTGTAATTCCATGTGTTGAAGTTGTGGTTCCAAATCAAAGATGTCGTCTTTGCTGTGCAGATTGGAGGAAGCTGATCGCTCCAATACTTCTTCCCAGCAGCTTGATAGCTTGGTGCTAACTTCCTTGCGGTTGTTGCTTGAAGTTAGTTGGTAAAAAGGCAGGCTTTCGCATCTTCTGCCGTTTGGTTCCTTGTGGCTATGTCTGTTTCCTAACAGGACATAGAATCAGAGAGCAGAGCTGTTTCCGGTCTGGAGCGCAGCAGCTCACCTCTCGCATGCCAGGAGAGATGAGCAGATGAGTAGAAAGAGTCGAAAAAGAAGGAACAAAGAAATTCCTCTGGTTTTGTTCTGTGTGAATTTCACACCTAGGTGTGAATTGCTACAGCGGCCAATGGAGAGTGAGCTTGGTCCACGGCCAATGGTAAGGATCCTGAGACAGTTCACTGTGTCTGCCACCCGAAATGGCAGGTCCCTACAGCAGGAAACGTTATCGTATGGCATTAAGAGCCGGCCGTCGCTCTCATCTCCGTGGTCAAACAGACCGACGCTACAACTATAGAACACCCCTGCATTCTAACAGCCCTGATGGAGCTGAACATGGATGGATAAAGAGAACGGAGCTGACGAGAGAGCTAGAGACCACCTTGGAGAATTTAGAGGAAGTAGACACGTGGGACTACGTCTGCTTTTCAAAATAAGGTGTTAACAAAGGGAACTGTATATACAAAATAAATATATGGAAATAAAATTGATTGGATTATATTCATCAGAAGTATAAAACATTACATGTCCCTTATGAATTCTAAAGAAAATACCACTAATTTGTGAGGGAAATGTCTTTATTCTTTGATTTTTGTAGATTGTAAATAAATAATTGCTGACAATGACTGATATATTTGAATTCAGGACATCTCTGACTACATACATGCTGAAAATCAAACATTTTTACTGGATTCATTTAGAGATTTTCCAAAGTAAAAGTCCCCTAGAAGTGTATTATTCAACCTTGTCCTATGGTCTAGAGTTAAAAGAGTTAACGAAAATCGCAATAAATCGTAATATCGAATCGCAAAACATATTGAATCGAAACCCAAGTATCATGATAGCATTGAATCGGAAGATATGTGAATCGTCCTATTGGCCCTCATGGATACGTCGGCCGTTGGTTTGCACCTAAGCGGCCCACCAACACTGCATCTTCACTGCCAGCGATTAAAATAAGACGAAGCAGCTAACTTTAATATTTGCTGGAAAAGTCTTAATTATGCATCAAGTTAACAGCTGAGATCTGGGAACATGACAAAAGACAAGCAGTCTGTAGAAACATGTACAGAACAATGTTCCAGCACTCTAAAGTGGAAGAGGCACTACTCACCTCTCCACCCACAGATACTGCAGTAGACAAGAATGGAAGGCAGCAGTGAGACAGGTTATGTTGTGACTAAGTGTTTAAGGTCATTGGCGAACAAGAAGGAAATCACCAGCTGCAGTAAAAATAGACGGGGGGTGAGAGACACTATAAAGCAGAGTCAATTCCACACTGACTCACACTGCATTGAAATGCACTGAGCGTCTAATGAAATCCAACACACCTCTGAGTGGATTTGTTCTAAACCGGAGCTGTAATAGCTGTCAGCTAATAGACTGACTGTATGCTCTGCAATGCTAATAAAGAAAAAAAGGGCCTAATTGAATAGGGACAGTGTTCTCCATAATGAGTTTGCTGAAGTGAATTGGAAGTGTTTGCAAAAGAGCGTTCTCTTAATAAACAGGCAATTCTCACAGCAGATAATATCTCCTCGCCTGATGATGATAGCAGTCACTTGATTACAGGGAAGGTCTGAAACATCCTGTTGTTTCATCTGCTGCCGGTGGATTTAAGAACACACAGTTGGCTTTGTGAAGGATAAAACAGACGGTTAAAAGACATGAGATCATGAGTTGATCACTCCTATCTGCTACAAAGCCTCCTTACAGAGTTGCATCAATTTCTCTGTACTGCAGTGACTAGAATTTTACAAATCACTGTTTTGAATAAATAAAATTGTTTTATTATGCGACTTTGCTGTGGTTAAGGTTAGGGTTAAGCACAAAAAAGGGCTTGGTTAGGTTTAGGGAAAGGTCATGATTCGGGTTTAAAAAAAAGCACTTTGTTAAGGTTAGAGGCATGGATGTATTAAAAGAACAGGATACAGCATTGGAGGCGGGGCCCCGGTCATTCCTATGAGAGTTACTCATTGGAGCATGAAGCCTAAATGGCTCGACTTCCGTCTGGAAAAGTACCCGGATCTTGGCGGAGTAGCAACCGAGATGATTGGCGGAGTAGCGTCCGCTCGGTCACATGACTCGGTCACGGGGTCCCAACGTCACGCTGTCGTCACGGCTTGCGCTCCAGCCTCGGTCTGGGTCTCACTCACATGAATGGAGGAAGGGAAATAACTCTGGATTCAGCTATTAGTTCATTTTACAACTTTAAAACGTAATGACTTAAATTAGGACTATTAGAGTGTTCGTACTGGGAAGTTGATTCACCTTAAAAAAAAAGTATCCTCTGAGTTACAGACGTCTCTTTCCCAATGTAAGTCTATGGGAAAAAGTATTTCTGGGCCCAATGCATTACGTGACTGACACGGAAGTTGCAGTACCGCCGTTTGGCCACTACAAAAGTCGGGATCAAAGACCGGCGCACTTCCTCGGGGGGCTTGGTTAGAGGAGCTTCGCCATCATGGTGTCAATAATAACTGCCTGGTTAAATTTATGTAACATTACGTCACATTATATTTATTTAACTGACGTTTTTATTAGGACTGTCAATCGATTAGATTTAGCCTTCTTCGCAACGAGCTAGTATGACATGGTTGGTACCAATGGATTCCTTCTAGTTTCAAATGATACTGTACCAGTATCTTCACTCTAACTTTAAAACTGAGCCGCTACAGCCTCCGAAAAATCAATCACAATAATGCGTTAAAGAAATTAGTGCCGTTTAAACAAATTTGCGTTATCGCATTAACTTTGACAGCCTTAGATTTTATCTAAAGCTACTTACAATAAGTGCATTCTACCATATGGGTACAACCCAAAAACTGCAAAAACCATGCAAGTATGCATCAACCTCATTAAATATACTTCAAGTGATCCTTTAGAGACAATAGCAGAAATCGAGGAGATTTGTTTTTATAGTTTTATTTTATGGGCCAAGGTGGAGTTTTCTGTCCTGATGTCAATGGGGAGTTCGTTCCACCATTCTGGAGCCAAGACAGCAAACAGTCGTGACTCTGTTGAGCGGTTCTTTGTAGTGAGGGAGTAGCAAGCCCACTGACAGTTGCGGAGCATAGTGGACGGACGGGCTGGGGTGCATGGTTTGACCATGTCCTGGATGTAGAGAGAAAAGAGGAGAGAACCCAGATCAGAAGTTAAGATCCAAGTCAAGGTCTTTACACTGGGGGCGTGACGAATAAACAACAACGAAAATGCGAAATCCTTGAAGTGGATCTGATCTGCGCTGCCTTTGTCAAGGTTGAAAGCCGCCCTGAAGCCTGGACTACAAAGCAGAATTTGGCGTTAGCGAGGTAACTTCAGGGTTAACCTGAACCTGAACCTCCGTCCTACGAAAGTGGTTCACTTCTTACCGGGGTAGATCGCCATGGTAACTGATGCTGAACAGCTAACCTGCTCCGGAGCAGGTTATGTTCCAGATAAGAGAGCAACTCGTATAAAATCACCACCTACTGACTAATCAGAGCTCGGTGTGCGGATCGTATGGTAATATGACACAAATACGAACTTTAAATCATAATCCAGACTAAAAACAACACAGTTTAAACTGACAACTGCAGGAAGGACAGCTGGATTTATGCTGTGGCTGTTTACCACTTTGAATTATGTTTTTATATTTATTTTTTTACTTGCTCTTGAGTCCGTTTCACACCGCCGGAGATGAGGACGCAGCTGAAAGAAGGCTGAAATAGTCATACACGCCGTATCGTCATTAATGGATATAATGAGGTGTAACCCATCCATCCTTTACGCCCCTATGAGACATTTATATCTAGATGACTATCTGACTTTTCAGTGTTCCGTTAAATTAATAAGTCTGTTAATTTACGCACTCACACATCGGGAGTTTTGTCTTTTGCGAGCTGTCCTTCCTGCATTTGGCAGCGTCAACTGTGTTACATTTAGTCTTGGTTAAGTGTTTAATGTCTTCGTATTTGTCTAACATAGTTTGCTCTTCCTTTGTAAAATGGGCCGCTCTGTCTGTCTGTCTGCAGTCTATGGACTTGTCCATGTCTGTGATTGGTCACATGCTGTAAACACCGCTCCGTTCATGTGAACGTGCTCACAGCCAGACTGAGAAACCCTGGGTTGACTTACAGTTGACAACCAGCGTCGTAGGATCACTTAGCGAGATCTCGGTTATTAGGGTTAGTGAAGCCAGATAACGAGAAGACACCCTGGGTATGTTGAACTTGCTTCGTAGTACAGGCCTCTGGTTTGGACTATGGAGCCTCTGTGTTGTTGTTTCATAAATATAGGCACAACTCAACCCATTCGGCACAACGTGATTGGTTGATGCATTTATTAGCGGTGCAAAAATCGCCCTTGTTCTAAAAAAAAAAAGGGTCCCTTTTTCATTGCATAACATTTGCGTTTGTGTAAAGGCTTTTACCCTGTCAGTGCGGTCCTTGAGGTACGATGTGAACAGAGAGAGTGCAGAGCCTGGAACCATCATGGTCATAGTTAAAAGAAACCAACGTCGACCGTCGGTAGGAAACGGTGGTCTCCTCTGTTGGTCTGATGTTTCTCTCTGGGGATCTGGGGGGCAGTTTCATACTTTGCCTGGTTAATAAAGTTTTGAGTTGACCTACAACCCACACAGACAGCAGCTGGAGAGAAGAGCCAGCTGGTGAAATCCAATCCAGGATGTTCATGCTGTGAGATTGATTTTTGTTCTGCGATGGTCATTGATTGTTGGCAAACAAAGTTTTATTGTGTTGACCTTTTAATAGCAGCTGCTGAATGAGTAAACTATGTTCTACAGAAGCAAACCAGCGGAGACACAATGCCTGAGTTTCTGTACGGATACCAAAGTAATACATTTCTCTACACCTGACTTTATGTGAACTTCTTTCCCAACTACTCCAACTCCAATAACTTAGTATTGCACTTTTGGAAGACTTGACTGTGAAAGAGTATAGAAAAAAAGAATGGTGTAATGGTGAATTCAAACAGCAGTCTTATTTAGAAAAATAAATATGTCATATTATATATAGATTATTATTATACCCCCACTACAACGTAGTCGGGGGTATATAGCGCTCCGCGTGTCCGTCCTTCCTCTGTCCTCGTTTCCGGAGCAGAACTCGAAAACTACTTAATTTAGGAACTTCTAATCTGGTATGATGGTTGACAGTTTGGTCTAGTTGTGCCTTTTAGGGGTTAGAAGTCCAGGGTGCCCTAAATTGTTCATAATAACAAGCTAGATTGTGCTCAATAGACTAATGCCATTAGGTCCAAAAGGGTAAAACCTTTGACACCTACTTTAGTAGTGAGTATTATTATTTATTTGTTTTTACCTGAAAACCATGCAGAGGCGATGGCAGGACTTTTCCAGCCCTGAATAGTTTCTGTAGCTCTTCCTGTCAGGGTACAGCCCGGTCGAGCAGCCTGTATTTGTTCGGAGAGAAACCTTGGCCGCGTGGTATGGACACAATTTGGTCGGTACTCAAAAATGTAACACAGTTCGAGTTACAAATTAGAAATGGAATTGGAAAATTCTAAACAATGACTATACATTTACATGTACACTAATATTCCACTATTATTCCAAATATGACAATATAATATATTTGATACGGGCCATGTAAACTCAATTAGGCCTTATCCCGAATGGCATGCCCAAAAGAAAAGCCCACATTTCTGTTTGGAAGGAGAAACACACCTACTTTTAAAGATTCTGAAAGTCTTGGATATCAACAGGTTTTTAGAAGGAATGAAAGAGGGAAGGTGTGTTTGCACGGGCCAACAAGTCCACCACCGGTTATACCGGTACGACTGCATGTAAACGGGAATATTCCTTTTCATTAGCCATGTAAACAGCTCAGTAGGAATATTGTCTTTTTCAGAATAAGTTTGCCTTCAGGGCTTTCTGCCAGAAAGGTTTCATAGTAGTAGTAGTAGTAGTCATATCATAGTTTGGATTCAAATAAACTCTTTCTGACAGAAACTTCTCCCATTCATTCTACAGTCAAAGCTTGTGATTTAAAGGCCATTTTTTCATTCAGACTTTTTTTGGAACATTTTTCAGACTTTTCTCAGACTTTTTTTTTAATCATTTTTCTGACTTTTTATTTGAGGATTTTTCTGACTTTTTTTTTCGATGATTTTTCTGACTTTTGGGGAATTTTTTCAGACTTTTTTTAGGAGGCTTTTTTTTAACATTTTTCAGACTTTTTCACAATGTTACTGACACTGGTTAGGTTTAGGAAAAGATTATAGTTTGGGTTCAAATAAACTCTTTCTGGCAGAAACTTCTCCCATTCATTCTACAGTCAATGCTCCTGATTTAAAGGCCATTTTATGACTATCTGAGACATGGTTTAGACCAACAGACCTCTAAACCAAACCCAGGCTGATCATTCTAACGGAAGATTTGAAAACGGATCATGATAACTTGAAATATATCCGAAGGTGAAGCTTGTGGTCAAGTCCCTTGAGCCTTCATTTCCAACCACCTTTATTAATATATGACCTCACATATTTAATACCCCCATCTCTGATCATCACTGCAATTAGCAGTCCGGTCCACACATTGGCTGTAGGGCTGTAAAATATTGCTGCATGGTGCTGTATGATGAGAGGAAGAGTGGGAGGGAGGGAGGAGGGGAGAGGTGGAAGCTAAGCTGAGAGCCAAGAGAGACACCCGCCACTCTAGCCTCGGCATTATAATCACACACTGAAGGATTAGCATCCTCATTTGTAACAGACCAGTGAACCTCTCAACGTGGCAGAGGAGATAGTGGAACATACTAATTCAGTTCAGGATCCATTTGGAAGCAGCTGCACACATGTACCTGGTATCAATCTAGCAAAAGAACGTCTTATGGAATTAGTTATCAGGCTTTCCAAATGAATAGTAGTCTAATAAAACAAATGCATGCAGATGTCAGTATTATTGATATACTAATACCACATCTTTGGCTGACGTTCAATAGCGTCTTTTTTTGGAGAATACTGGCTATAAATAATAACAGACGTTACCGGAAAACAGCAGTTTGCGGAGTTGATACAGCGTCTGAGTCTGCAGGTCCTCCACCAATCAGAGGGCAGAGCAGTAGCCTGTAGGCAGCCTAAGAGGCAAAAAACAGGCAAATAATCCAACTGTGAACTGGCCTGAGACCAGTCAGTCTCTGTCCACGTCCAGTGGAACTCTGCTCTGGTGTGTTTGTGGTATAAAAGCCTTAAAAGGCCGACCAGGAATGAGGCAATCTGTAGAACCTCTTTCACCTGACGAACCCGGTACCGGTACCGGTTCAGCTTAGCTGTGTGTTAAAACACTGCCTTTTAAAACTCCTTAAAATGCTGTGGTGGTCTTATTTCTGAATCGTTCCTAAAAGACGACGCCTTAACGCCACTAAAACAACAATCCAAACAATGTTTGTTTGGCAATGATTTCAATATTTTAGTTACAAAATCAATGCACAACAAATTGTATTTTTACTACTATTAAAATGTTTTTATATTGAATGTATAGACTTGACTGGATTTTTTTTGTTATCTTATTTACATTGTTATTGATTTTATTTGTTATTATCTAAGTTTTACTTGATTATATTTCATTATTATAATAAAACTATTCCATTTGGAGTCAAAATGATACAATTTAGTAGTTTTTTATTGATGTTATACCGTGCACAACGTTAGAATGTGATGATGCACAACGTTAGAATGTGATGATGCACAATGGTAGAATGTGACGATGCACAGGGTCAATGTCATAGCCAAAGGCTCCATTATGTGCACATAGCCTCCTGTAGTGGATATCAGGAGTATTTTAGAGCCAGATTCATTTTCAAGAGGTAGAAAACCCATTTGGCGCATTTTGGGTATCCAAGTGGCCAAATGAAGATAGGACTCCTGGTCCTATCTTCACTAAAACCTTTGTAGAATCTATGTGCTTTGTGTTATTTGTATCTGCTTTGGCACAGTTGTAGTCAAGGAGTTGCTGAATTAATTCAGTGGTGTCTCTGTGAATGGCATCGTTGCTATAATGGTGTTATCCACTGTCTAATCTAAAACACATTTTAGGCCAGGATAAAAATGTATATTTTTCCTTTGGTTCATCATTTTTCGGTCTTTTTTCACAACTTTTTTTTGGAACATTTTTCAGACTTTTTTTTTCAAAACCTTTTCAGACATTTTTTTAGACTTTTTTTCGAGGATATTTCTGACCCTTTTTTGAGGAGGTTTTTTTTTTGAACATTTTTTCAGACTTTTTTTTCGAGCATTTGTCAGACCTTTTCACAATGTCACTGACACTGTCACTGATGAATCCTCTGAGTTCTTACCTATCCATAGAGTCCAAGATCATGCATATAGACCTGGTAGTTGTGGAGCTATTCTTGATTTATTTTGGGTATGTCTGTATAGGCGAACCACACCTTCCAGCACCCTAGAGCTTAAGAGCATAAGTGATTCTAATACATAAACATTTAAATATGATGATTATAAGGCAAGATCTGAAGTTGCTGTATAAGAGGTGTCTCTTTGATATCATTTCCGAGCAGAGTTATGCTATGTCTCTGAACTCGAGCACCCATCCTGACAGCGCTAGCGCAGCTTCTGTGCTTATTAGAGAGTTTTAATCAGATCAAAGCGATTTGTCTGAGACAGGCAAACGTCGTTTTATTCTGCACTTGATCCAGCATAATGTATCCTGATTGGACTGAGTTATGACTCCCAGAAGTTCACTATTGAGACCCTAACACTTGTGACGTTCCACCTCGACTTCAGTTTGATCCTCTGTGTTTTTTTTTTTGAGTTTGCATCTAGTGGCCAATCGAAGGACTGCATCTTAAGACTGTTTACATTGGCTCCATCCTTCAGCTGTGGGGGTTGCTGCTTGGTTTGGGGGGGTGCTGTTCATAGCTTTTCCCCAAATGACTGTCATGTATCACTTTGGACTCCAGAGGCCGGAGGCTTCCGTCACGCCTCAGTGGCTGAAAATGAAATACTCTGCTCCCCCCCTCCGTCCCTGGAGTCTCTCTGTATCAGCGTGGCCTCTTCTGTTGTTCAGATGTCAGGCGCTGTCTCACTCTCCTGTTGAAAGTTGTTGCCACTGCAGGTCCAATTAACTTGTAAATGGAGACATATTGACACATCAAGCTTTACTGTGCAAACCGTATCTGGAGGCAGGAGCGCTGACCAGCGAAGCCTTGCCCAAATATTGGTTCAATGTCAGTGTCTTTTCCTTTTGGCTACACTCTGCCTAGCTATGCTGATGGAGATAGATTAGTGTCCTGACGTAGATTGGTGTGAAATTAAATTAGTAAGGGTCTAAGGAAGAGGGATGGAGGAAGAGAATGCGAGGAGTGAACAAGTTCGGCCTTGACCAGAGGATCAGTAAGGAGTAAATAAGCAGCACGGGTCACCCTGGCCCTGTCATCCTGACTGAGCCACCAGGGAACAGCTCTACAGTGGGAGAGGGAGAGAGAGAGAGAGAGAGAGAGAGAGAGAGAGAGAGAGGGCAGGGAGGTAGTTAAGGGACTAAACAAGCAGCACATTGTCACTGTGGCCCTGTCAGCTTGTGTTACAGCCGATGAGAAAGTGGGACAAATGGCCTGTGGCTGTCACAGGGCTGCTCAGGCTTTTTGGACATCACACGGCCCTTCAGCCATTTCTTGCCATTCTCAGTGATATCACAGCAGCGGGTTCAGCTTTTAAAGTGTCTGACCAACACTAGTATTTGAGACCAATAATAATAGGAATTGAAAAAGATAGGATAATGGTTATAATTACAACCATGTATTGTGAGACTATGTGACTTTTGCTGAGCAGCAGCCACTCTAAGTCACTCACAAGTGGCGTTTAAAGGTTAATGGCACTTTGAGTTTCTCAAGATTTTCCTGAGATTTAAAGACTTCACTTTTATGCCTCCGTGCCAGCGGAGCGATAATCGTGACCAGAGGCATTATATTTAACGGTTTGTCTGTCCATCCGTCAGTCAGTCCGTACCATTCTCGTGAATGCCATATCTACAGGAACGCCTGAAGGGAATTTATTCACATTTGGCACAGACTTGTGCAAAAGTGTGCCACTTGGATTCAGAGCTCAAAGGTCACTGTGACCTCACAAAACACATTTTTGGCCATAACTCAAGAATTCATATGCTAAATATGACAATTTCACACATTTGTCTAACAGGGTAAAATGATGAAATGATGGCATTTTGGACTGACATGGACGTAAACTGCAACTTGACTAGTTGGTGGAGGCGTACAACCACGAGGTCTTGAATTACATAAATTGGGTATCACTGTAAAGCTGAGACTCTTGTGAATCCAGCTGTATTCATGTGTGATGATGTTAGTCTCACTGTATAAAATGACCTGTGGTGACCTCTAGGATAATCACAGCCTCATGAAACTTTACAGCCACAAACTAGAGACCTAGAGCATTCAGAGGATGGATGGATCAAACTAGAGACCTAGAGCATTCAGAGGATGGATGGATCAGACTAGAGACCTAGAGCATTCAGAGGATGGATTGATCAGACCCTGGACCCCCCCTAAAGACCCCATGGACCCACCTAAAGACCCCCTGGACCCCCCTAGAAAAGACAAAAACGGGTCTATTGTGGGTCTCAGAGGGTTAAATCCAGTTGATGATAATGAACAGTTAAAAAAAAGAAACCTTCCAAACGCTCTGTATAAATGATGTATATATATTCATGCAAGATCATTTGGTAGCCATGACAACACACGTGCACATGACCACAGGGGAGTCTGGATTTGTCCTGATACATTTGAAAGTGAAAAGCAGTAAAAGCAGAGATGTGTTGAGCTTGTGTCCTTTCCTCCATGTGTTTTATCAATTCCTCATTAAAAAACAGAGCGTAACCATGGCAACCACACAGTAAGTCTCCCACTAATACAGCAGCAGAAGATGCCTCTCAGTCCCTTTCCTACGATTTTTGTCACTTTCTGTAAACAAGGTCCAATTTCAGTCTTGACGAATAATGATCCTAATCAGTTGTGTCTTCCTGAGCTCTCCGCGGTACCAGAGGGGAGAAATAAACACTTCAGCTTTAGTAAAGTGCAGCATGACCCGTCTCGGAATTGGCTTTTCTTCCGGCGGTCCATGTAGCACTGATGGTGTCCAGTGACCATTTTAACTCCTCTTTGTTAGTTTGTAATAAGCTGAACACGTCACGAAATACACCAGAAGTAGGAAACAAACTACAGAGTTGAGTGGTATGATGTCCTCACTTGGTCAGCCATGTTGTTTAGCTTTGGAAAAGATCTTAATTTACCCAAAATTCATAGCATATTAGTCCTACTGAAGATGGTGTAGCTTTGTGCAACGGATGAGTTGGTAACACTTTATAATAATCATCATTTATAAATGGTAAATTGATAGTTAATTAAACTGCTTATTTTACTGTTAACAACCAATGAAATGATTATGAATCATATTTACTAATTATTAGTAATGCTATCATTTCTGTTATCTTATCCTTAGTTTGTATAATATTAAATAATTAGCTGATAAATTCTATATATATCATAGCTGATAAGAGACAATAACAATTACATTCTGATTACATTAGTAAAGTATTTTAACAGTTTATTGTTGCACTCATTATAACATTTTCTATACGATATTATGCATCTGTTAATGATTACCAAATGGTTTATAAATCATCTATAAACATTACATAGATAGATGGACCAGAAACCAATTATTAACCACTGATAAAGTATTAACTATCTGTCTAAATAATGTTTATAGACGCTTTACAAAGTATTTATCAACCATTTAACAAAGTATTATAATCATCAGTTTCAACTTTATAATAACCATCCAAATAATGTTTATATATGTTTTACAAACCAATTATTAACCTTTAACAAAGTGTTCCAATTATCTATCTATGTCATGTTTATTAACTTACCGTTTATAAATTATGATTATTATAAAGTGTTACCGCTGAGTTAACACTCGATCTGAAGCCTGACTATCGGTTTGATCTGAACCAGAGTCAGAGTCTATCTCTGTGAAGTTGGCCCCAGGTGCCCAACTATTGCATGAGCAGTACAGCTCTTTGGTAAAGTCCTGTCATATTATACGACTTTACATCAGAGACCCATGTTTGAATGCTACAAAAAACACAGCCACTTTAACAGATAGAAAGCAGGTCCCATGTCTGCACAATACACACACACACACACACACACACACACACACACACACACACACACACACAGTGCAGAGAGATGATAGACTGCGAGCACTTTGTCATGGCAACCTGGCTTCATCACACTGACGAGACACTGACGAGGCCCAGAGAGACCGTTCTCATGTAGACCTGGAGATCTACGACCCCGTTAAAACCTCACATCCACATGCATCTCATGTCCAGACTGTGTCTGTTTACGGCTCAGCTGAATTACACTTTCAGCTGCCAGTAACAAGCTTTCTGGTGTTGACATTAAAGGCTAACTGCTCTCTCTCTCTCTCTCTCTCTCTCTCTCTCTCTCTCTCCCTCTCTCTCTCTCACTTTCACTCCACATATTAGCTACCGTCAGAAAGATGCCAAGTGTTGGGGAAATCATGATACGTTATGCAATTGCTTTTCAAAACACACAAGTGGATGTAGTCAGCAGCTGAGGAGCAGGGAGATTAAAACAGCTGCTGTCAGACCGTCAGGTTTGTCAGACTGAACTGCCGACAGACGCGTCTGTCAATCAGACACGTGTAAAAAACAAACGTTTGTACAACAAGAGATGAATGAGTACAAACTCATCAAAATTACAATCCTAACATACGTCAAATTGCATTGAAGTCTATGTGAGGTTCAGGTTTCTATCCCCCAGAAGGGGGCGCGGTCTTGACTTTTTGTTAAAGGTCCCATATTGTAAAGAGTGACATGTTCATGGCTTTTATATTATAAAGTAGGTTTAAGTTCTATATAAATACTGTGAAAGTATCGAAATGCTTAATCCACAGTGAAATACACACAGCCCGTATTCAGAAACTGAGCTTTTGAAACAAGCCGTTAGGATTTCTGTCCATTTGTGATGTCACAAATCTACAATATTTAGACCATTTCAAAGTTTTAAACGTAAACATTCTAAATGTGTCCCAGTTTATTTCCTGTTGCAGTGTATGTGAATGACATCAGCTGACAGGAAGTACACATGGACCCAAGCTGTTGCCTAGCAACGCAATTTCGTTGCAATTCCATTGAAATGTGCTAAAACGGAGCGTTTCAGACAGAGAGTAAATACAGGTATATTCAGGCAGACAGTATGAGGAAAATGAAGGGTTCTTTAAACATAACAGTATGTAAACATGTTCTATTAGAAACACAAAATACAAGTATGAACCTGAAAATTAGCATGATATGGGACCTTTAAGTACCCGTATGTGCCGGTGTGATGTACAGTATCACTCTCCTGGATCAGGATGCATTATGTCTCTCAGTCACTGAAGACCAACATGAGGCCATTCCTGTCCTTTATGTTCAGACGAGTGTTAAAAATGTCTCAGTAGCTCTCTATGTGTGGCTCGGCTTTGGCTTGGAGTTCCCGTAGAAACGATCAGGGTTGAACATTCGAGTGTAATGCGTGGTGAAAAATGTGTCAACACGGGTCAACTGATTAACTGGCTAACCACAGAGTAGACAACGACGTGATGCACACCTGCATCCTGTGTAAACGGATCGACTGGAGGTCACGGGTCCTCAGGTCTGGTGTTGAAAAGGAGCCATGCAGGTCGGATCCTGTTGGAAAAACACACTGTTTGTGTGAAACGATTGATAGAAGTGTCTGTTTTAATCTACCTGCACCTCAGCTACTGACTACATCCACTTGTGTATTTTAACTCATAGTCCCGGACAGCATTTTAACCATCAGGAAATTACAGGATATGTTCTGTGATGGACAAAAGCCTCCCCACGGGGTACGAGAGAGTTGAAGGGGGAGGCGGGGAGGGAGAGATGTGAGGCAGTGGTACTGTATGAGGTGAATTTGAGTCAAAAAATATACTCTGAGTCATAACTCCGTCAAGTCTTAACCAGGGCTGTCAAAGTTAACGCGGTAATAACACAAATTAATTTGAACGCCACTAATTTCTTTAAACGTATTAACACAAGTTTTGTGGTTGTAGCGGCTCAGTTTTAAAGCTAGAGTGAAGATACTGGTATCATATAAAACTAGAAAACCTGATGAATCCATCGGTACCAACCATGTCATACTAACTTGTCATGAAGGAGGTTAAATAACGCGTCAATCTTGCGCTGAATTTTGGCGAGGAAAAACTGTCATGGCCATTTTCAAAGGGGTCCCTTGACCTCTGACCTCCAGATCGGTGAATGTAAATGGGTTCTATGGGTACCCACAAGTCTCCCCTTTACAGACATACCCACTTTATGATAATCACATGCAGTTTGGGGCAAGTCATAGTCAAGTCAGCACACTGACACACTGACAGCTGTTGTTGCCTGTTGGGCTGCAGTTTGCCATGTTATGATTGGAGCATATTTTTTATGCTAAATGCAGTACCTGTGAGGGTTTCTGGACAATATCTGTCATTGTTTTGTGTTGTTCATTGATTTCCAATAATAAATATATACATACATTTGCATAAAGCAGCATATTTGTCCACTCCCATGTTGATAAGAGTATTAAATACTTGACAAATCTCCCTTTAAGGTTCATTTGAACAGATACAAAATGTGGAATTATTTTGCGATTAATTGTGATTAAATATTCAAATCGATTGACAGCAGTAATCTTAACACATAGAATATCATTATCTTATCTGTCCATCAAAATAAACGACAGAAAAATGGATGAATGGATGAATGGATGAATGGATGGAGCAGAAAGGAATAAAGAAAGTGTAAGAATGTCAGAGAGAGCCGGTTGATGCAACTTTCTATGCTTTCTACCTGTTGTCCTTCCTTCTTGTCTGACCTGGTATAATGGGATTAGTGTCAGCGGTGGAGGAAGCTGCTTCACAGAGAGGAGAGAGGAAAGCCCTATTTGACTTCTCATAAAAGTGTCATTTGATATTTCCCTTTTTTCCGTGTCCTTTCTAATGACTTCTACTGCCCACAGACATCTAAAGATGGAGATACAGGAACGGACTTAAGAGAAATAACTTGTCTGCTCAAACTGGGGCTACTTGCAAGCTAACGTTAGCTACTGGAACGTTTGCCGTTAGCCTTCGAGCTAACTGTATGTTTCAGCTGAAAGATGCTGGCTTCAATCATATAAATGGACACATACACACGTAGGCAAAATTGTTGGTACCCTTCCGTTAAAGAAAGAAAAACCCACAATGGTCACTGAAATAACTTGAAACTGACAAAAGTAATAATAAATACAAATTCACTGAAAATGAACTAATGAAAATCAGATATTGTTTTTGAATTGTGGTTCAACAGAATCATTTTAAAAAACAAACTAATGAAACTGGCCTGGACAAAAATGATGGTACCCTTAACTTAATATTTTGTTGCACAACCTTTTGAGGCAATCACTGCAATCAATCGATTTCTGTAACTCTCAATGAGACTTCTGCACCTGTCGACAGGTGTTTTGGCCCACTCCTCGTGAGCAAACTGCGCCAGCTGTCTCAGGTTTGAAGGGTGCCTTCTCCAGACTGCATGTTTCAGCTCCTTCCACAGATGTTCAATAGGATTTAGATCAGGGTTCATAGAAGGCCACTTCAGAATAGTCCAATGTTTTGTTCTTAGCCATTCTTGGGTGTTTTTAGCTGTGTTTTGGGTCATTATCCTGTTTGAGGACCCATGACCTGCAACTGAGACCAAGCTTTCTGACACTGGGCAGCACATTTCGCTCCAGAATGCCTTGATAGTCTTGAGATTTCATTGTACCCTGCACAGATTCAAGACACCCTATGCCAGATGCAACAAAGCAGCCCTATAACATAACCGAGCCTCCTCCATGTTTCACATTAGGTACAGTGTTTTTTTCTTTGGATGCTTCATTTTTGCGTCTGTGAACATAGAGCTGATGAGACTTGCCAAAAAGCTCCAGTTTTGTCTCATCTGTCCAAAGGCCATTCTCCCAGAAGCAAATTCCAGTCTCACTTTTTTATGATTTGGTGTCCTCCTGGGTCGTCTTCCATTAAGTCCACTTTGGCTCAAACAGTGACGGATGGTGCAATCTGACACTGATGTACCTTGACCTTGGAGTTCACCTCTAATCTCTTTGGAAGTTGTTCTGGGCTCTTTGGTTACCATTCGTATTATCCGTCTCTTCAATATGTCATCAATTTTCCTCTTGCGGCCACGTTCAGGGAGGTTGGCTACAGTCCCATGGACCTTAAACTTCTGAATAATATGTGCAGCTGTAGTCACAGGAACGTCAAGCTGCTTGGAGATGGTCTTATAGCCTTTACCTTTAACATGAAGGTCTATAATGTTCTTTCTGATCTCCTGAGACAACTCTCTCCTTAGCTTTCTGTGGTCCATGTTCAGTGTGGTACACACCATGATACCAAACAGCACAGTGACTACTTTTCACCCTTTAAGTAGGCAGACTGACTGATTACAAGTTTGAAGATACCTGTGATGCTATTTACAGGACACACCTTAGTTTAACATGTCCCTATGGTCACATTATTTTACATCTTTTCTAGGGGTACCATCATTTTTGTCCAGGCCAGTTTCATTAGTTTGTTTTTTAAAATGAGTCTGTTGAACCAAAATTCAAAAACAATGTCTGATTTTCATTAGTTAATTTTCAGTAAATTTTTATTTATTATTACTTTTGTCAGTTTCAAGTTATTTCAGTGACCATTGTGGGTTTTTCTCTCTTTAACGGAAGGGTACCAACAATTTTGCCTACGTGTGTACACTTGTATATATGAGAGAAAGAGAGAGAGAGCGAGTACTGTAGCCAGATTTATATGATTGAAGCCAGCAATCTTCAACTGAAACACACAGTTAGCTCATAGGCTAACGGCAAACATTCCAGTAGCTAACGTTAGCTTGCAAGTAGCCCCTTTTGGGACAGTGATTAGCTAGCTCAAGATTTAAGATTCCTTTATTGTCATTGCATAGTTATATACAACGAAATTCAGGTGAATTGCCTGAAACGGAACTCAATATTTACATGTAAAATAAAAGAATAAAAGAATAACTTTTCATTCCCACGCGCTAACACACACACACACGTTCAACACACACACACACACACACACAGTTTCAACACGTTAACACACACATGATTGCCAACGTATGCAATACAGAATAAGGTGTTATTAAAATACAAAATGTGTTTTGCAAAAAAAAGGTTAAAAATATTTTAATAAATAAATAAATAAAACATCGCACATAATTATTGGAGCTGTTGCATGATATTATCTATCGGTTGTGTGATTTCAGTGTGGTAATGGCTTTTCGGATAAAGACTGTTCATCAACCGTGTGGTGTGTGCTTTGATGGACCTGTGTCATTTTCCTGATGGCAGACACACGAACAGTTGAAGGGCGGGGTGAGATGAGTCCTTCAGGATGCAGGGTGTTCTCCACAGACGACGGGAGGTGTAGATGTCTTTCAGGGCAGGCAGTTGAGTGTTGGTGATTGGGATGCACCGATATCAGTATTGGGTGTCGGGTCAGATACTGTGCT